>NW_026112817.1:0-59562 GCF_024323335.1 Lathyrus oleraceus | reverse complement strand
ACTTGACCAATCTTTAAGGTGTGTAAGAATACCTACAAAAAATGGTTATAATCAGTTATGTAATGCAAATTGACTGGTATCTAATATTGTATTATGGTTGGAGTTTTATGATCGAAACTTACAAAACAAGTAAATAAGTTCCCTAATTCCATATGTCTATTTACCATATTTTGGAACTTATCAACAATAGAAGATGATGATTGATGGGTTGCTTTATATTGAAGGAACTTATTGTGATCAACGGCCGAAATAATAACATCATTGGTGATAGTCGTGTGAGCAACAACAACAATCTAGGTTGTCATTGTTATTCTCTTGCCTTTATACGACATCCATCTTTAATAAGACAGTAACGATATCAATATATACAATGTTCTCCATTTTGTCCACCACGACCATGATAGTGGGAATCAGGAGCATATGATTCAGCGTGAGATGGAGTAGACACCTGTCCAAAAGCATTAGAACTAGCAAAGTGCAACATTTATTCTCTAATTGACTCATAGTCTAAAATAGTGGATCCAAATTGTTAGCTCATATTTTCGAAACCCACCCCAAATTACCAAAATTGGAAAATATGCACAACTGGTTTCGACCAAGAAGTAATTCAACCAACTAGAGGAGAATCGGCTTAGTGGTTGGATAAAGATCAAGCTCATAGCTGAGATTTCGGAGTGGTTCTTTAAGAAGCGGTTGAAAAACGGTTTTTGATCAAAGATTCAAATTAAAATAAAGGAGGGAAGTTCACCTTCGTTAGAAACCGCAAGAGACATGTGGAGCAGGATGAGCAAATGTGCACATGCAGGGCGCCACATGTATCGACGCGATTGAAGGGCCATCAGAGCGGTTATTTTGATTCAGTATAAATATAGGGTCTTAGTGTTAGAAAATGTGTCTCAAATTGTGTACAAAATCTGCAAATTTACTAAGTATTCGTGTGAAGAAGAATTGTAAAACGCGGAATGTATGTTGTCTACACCATTGTTATTTATTTCAAAGAAATCTAAATTTGTCTTTACATTCTTTCCAGAAACTTTCTTCCTTGCTTCTTCCTCTCAAACACTTTATTTTTACTTTTGTCATTTACAAATTTAAGATCCTTTCATTCCTTTCCTCACCCTCAACTTTTATCTACAGTCTTAAGATTCCAGTACTTGCAAACTTTACTTTACTATTTTTTAATCCTTTATAATTCATATCGTTTATTTCATTTTTTTACTAGTCATACACGCCAATTCAAGACCTTTCTTTCCGTTTAAGTAAGCCTTAGTTCTTAATTGTCTTTAAAACTCTGTTCCGACGTCTAGTTTTGATCATTTATTACTACCATGTTTAAGAGATACTTAGCACATGTCTTAGGATCAATCTGATCGATCCTGCGAGTAACCAAATTTAGAAATTTGGAAGATCAGCGGTTGTTTACCAATTTTCAAGGTAAACAAATCGGCGCGCCCAGTGGGACCAGTGCTAACGTTGCATATCGTATAACATTTTGTGATTGCTAAGATTTGCTTGGGAAAAGATTCGTTGTATGCTTTTAAGAAGTGGTAAAATAGCCATAAATGAAGAACGGCGAACAGGGAGAGAATCCCAGACGAGGATGGCGAATATGAATCCTCTAGACACTCAAAATTCTCAAAATCCATCAACTAGCAATATAGTGCCCCTTCTTCTTTGATAGGGGCAAACACGGTGTTAATACCTTAGGATTGGCATTAATTTTGTAAAACAAATAATGTAATCATCTCTGTTGTTTTTATATGTTGGGTTGAAGAAGTTCAACATCTGGACCAACATGTCATGTACGATGTCACGACATCATGCCTGTGACATCGTACATGTGTAGAAAACTGAATTAATTAATTCAGTATATATTCTGGGATTAGTGAGGATATTTGGTGAATATCCTAACTCCCATGTGGAGGTCTTAAAGACTCAATCAGAATATATATAGGCTCAAAATAAGGAGATATATATGGAGAGATTTTAGGATTGAAGACCTTGTTTGTAGCAGAAATTTTCTGCTGTATTTGTAACAGCAAAGAACAAGTTTGCTGCGATTTCTGAAGGCCCAAATCCAGTTGGGTGATTAGGTTATAAATAGCATATTGTAACCTAGTTTTTGTAAGCCTCATAGAATGAAAATTTAGGGGTGTGTGTGAGGTAAACCTCCCAATCTGTGGGAAGGTTACCATGTGTTTCTCAGTGGTAAAAGCTGAGAGTATTTGTAACTCAAAGCCTGTAGGCAAGAGTGATTATGTTCTTGAATGAAGCTTTGAAGCAAGTTCAAGTTGGTTTAACATTACATTGTATTTGTAGTGATAGGAATGGAAACTGGAGGTTTCTATCTAGGAGTTCCTAGGTATAGATTGCATTGGGTAGGGATTAAGTGAAGAGTTGTAAACGGGGGAGTTTAACTCTGAATTAATACTACTGATAGTGGATCTTCTTCTTGGCTTGGTAGCCCCCAGACGTAGGTCATGTTGGACTGAACTGGGTTAACAATTTCCTGTGTTTGTTTTCCTTCTGCATATGTTATAATCCTGTATGCCATAACTAAGCTTGTATTTCAGTCTGCCTACCAAAATAATAACAGACCTGATACAGAGCCTTCTGGTTGAATGTCAATCAGAATGTCTTGACATTCATCATTGACAGCATATACTGAACAATAGACAGAGTGGTGTTCTGCTACACTTCAGTATGTGTCTCAGTTGTTCTTCAAAAGGATAACAGAACTGACTTAAGGCTAAATGTGTAAATGTCAAATTGGATGCTTTGACATGTATTAAAGTAAGCTGCTACTGTAGAATGGACAGTTTGGTCTTGTACAGTTCAGCAAACTTGTACAGTCTGTTTTCAGGAAAAACAGACTTAGCATATGGTGAAGGAGAATTGCGGTCCAAAACGCAGCGGAAATTAAAATTTTCTCCTTTAGAGATCCTTACGAGGTCATGATCAGTGATAGAATATTTACCTCTTATGACGATTGAAACCTTTGGTGCAGATCTCTTGTGATGATCAAAACCTTTGATGCAGATCCATGAAGCGATCACGAACGTTGAACGATGACAACGTCTCTACTCAGTCCACACGAACGGGTTCCTTCAATCTCAGTGCTAGCTGGTACGAATGAAGGCTTTGAATGAGAGAGAGAGAGTGAGAGAAAACAAAATAATGCAACCGCCATCAATGCTTCTGCACAAGGGTTCTATTTATAGAACCACTTGTGTGGGCTTCAAGCTAAAAAGTCCACTTAAGTGTATTTTGGCCCATATCTTATAATATGCCCAAAATCACTTAAGCCCATGGTACCTTACCATATTTCGTATTCTACTCAAGTACACCGTACCTTACGATGTTCTATAATTCACTTAAGGGCACCGTATCTTACGGTATTCCTTAGTTACTCTATCTCTCATCAATCCGTCCTTTGTGTGTGACCCTGTAGGTTTTCGTGACGTTGGCAATTATATTAAATCACGCATTTAACATAATAAACAGTGAGCGGTATCTAGCAACACATCACTGCTACCCAAGACACGAAAATGTCATGTGATCTGACAATTCCTTCTGTGATAATACTTATGTGTATAATTACCCTTTTGCCCTTATGTCTACATTGAACACAAGGCATAGACCGTGTCATCCTTGTCCAGTTCAATATTGGGCCCATAGACATTTATCCTGTTATGCAGGATGGGCAAATTCCATCTAGGTCACTCATGTCCCTCAGCATGCTTCGTGGAGTACTCATCAACTGTCTTTATGGTTATCCAGTTACGAACAACGTTGGATCAACAATAAAGCACTCGACTCTACATCTAGGGTCCATAGTGGTTTCAGGTCGAAGAGGGTATACACCATTATCACCATGAGAATAACTTATGACACTTTGCATAACTTTCTATATAGTATTCTCATAGCGGGTCAATCCGGTATAAACATTACTCCTAATATTCATACCTATGTTTTAGACTTGATAACTCTTTATCCATGATCCATGAGATGTGATCATCAGTCTACAAACATAATAGTCTTAATGCTTTAATGTTATCCCACTTCACACTAAAGCTCGACTACGGATACTTTAAGAATAGTGTCCTTATGTTTAATGTGATCTCATGATTAAGTCATACTTGATACATTAAACAGACTAGCTATTCTAGGGACTTTATTAAACAAACGTAATAAAGAAAAAGCCTTTTATTATTAATAAATAATTCGATACAAGTACCAAAAGTATTGGCCTCTAGGGCTTACACCAACATATGGTCCTTGATGTCAAGCTGAATGTTATGACATTCATTCTTGACAGCATATGCTAGATTGTAGGTTGTTTAGTTTTTCTGTTTCAGCTTTTTCTCAGGCTATTCTTTAAGGAATCCAACAGCTAAGCTAAAATCCAGGAAACCAACTACTACCCTACAATTAAGGAACCTAACAAATAGCCTATTTGTTAGCAATCTAATAAGTGGTAATTAGATTAATGTATTCAACCCTGTTTCAGGAAATATAAGTAAAAGGCAAGCACACTGGAATAATGTATCAGATGATGTCCAAATCAATATTAAGACATCGTGCTGATAACTGAGTAGGAAAACAACAGAAGTGAGTGTTATGATTGATCACTGCTGAGTTTGTATACCAGATGCACAGGACTAGGGGTTCCTTCCCTCTAGGGTGACATAGAAGGAGATGTCGTGACATCTGTGAAAGAGTGAGTCAGTACAGGGCTTTTAATGTGTTAACTGTCTTGCTGTATTAGTTACAATGTTGGATCAGATGTCATGACTAGGAGTAGAACATCTGAATTCTGACTACGCCAGAATTTCACACGGGCACAACGCATGCGTCCGAAGTAGTTCCGTCTATGGTGAGTTCGATGCCTACGCATTCGATCTCCCATTCTGAACCAATTCTAACTTACATTTGACCTAGGGGACCTCCTCATACTCCTTCACCAATTAGGGATATCCCAAATAGGTCGTTGGTGCCCCCTAGTTTCTCAATTCCATTTAGCGGTCGAGAACATCCGTATGGAATGCCAACTTCAGTGATGGCTAATCTACAGAATATGGGTTCTACTTTTTCGGATTCGGCGGCTAACATAAATTCACCAGTGCAAGGGTCCGGGATAAACGCGGGTCGAACCAATCAAGCATTAGGTTTAAGCCACCCAACACAACTACCCACTCTTACCAATAATTCTGCGGCGGCATGAAGGCAACAGATGGACGAAAGCAATCATGAAATGGTCCAAATGTTAACTCAAACTTCGACCACTGTGTTAAATCCTCTGATTCAGAATACGACTCAGTCGAATCAACAGATGACATCACAAGTGGCTCGAATGTCTGAGTTTCTTAGTATACCTCAGCACCAACGTCCCCTGCCTAGGGATTGGGTAAGAGAAAATCAAGAGCCCACGTTTGAGGAAGACCTCGCCATTAACCAGATCCCACAAAATCAAGGGGGAGTAGTAGTACCCCCTAGGATTGAACCACATGTACCCAGGGGAACCAAGGGTGTTAATGGTAAATAGGAATCAAAATGCTGATGATATCATACGACAAGTTCGATATGATGATGTGGCAGCAGATAATAACTTAGCAGCTATAGTCGAAAGAATTATGGTTCGAAATGGGGTCAATTTTGGACTTAGAAGACCAAATTATACGTCGACGTTAGCAGAATATATCTTACAAACAGATGCACCCCTGAGGACCAAAATCCCCAAATTCACCAAGTTTGTTGGGGATACTACTGAGTCTACTGTTGAACACATGGAGAGATATTTAATCGAAGCTGGAGATATATCAAATAATGAGAGCCTTCAGATGAAATTTTTTCCAAGTTCTCTTACAAAGAATGCTTTCACATGGCTCAAAACTTTGCCCCAGAATTCGATCCATTCATGGAACCAACTGGAAAGAATGTTCCATGAGCAGTTCTACATGGGGCAAAGGAAGATAAGTTTGAAAGAGTTGGCTAATGTTAGACGAAAATTCACTGAGCCAATAGATGACTACCTGAACAGATTTCGAATGCTCAAAGCCAGGTGTTCTACGCAGGTACCAGAGCATGAACTGGTCGAAATGACCGCTGGGGGCCTTGACTATTTGATTAGAAAGAAATTGGATACTCAATACCTGAGGGATATAGCCTAATTGGCTGATAGAGTCCGGCAGGTGGAGCGTTTAAAAGAAGAAAAAGCTAGGACGAACAAAGGTAAAAGGGTAGCCTTTTTCGATTTCAAGAAAGATGACGAAGATTCGGGTCATGAAGTCCCAGACTTCAATGACACTGAGATCGACCTTGCTGAATTGACACAAAGGCCACCTTATACGTGCAAAGTTCTAGCTCCTTCGAACGAGAAAAACCCTGTCGAACCTGAAAAGAATGACAGGTTTCCTAAGAAAACATATACCTTCGACGTTACAAAACGTGACGAAATTTTTGACTTATTAGTTAAAGATGGTCAGATGATAGTACCTCCGGGTACTAAAGTACCCCCTTTAGAACAAAGAAAGAAATGCGGGTTTTGTAAATACCATAGTTTTTTGGGTCATAAAACGTCTCAATGTTTTGTTTTCAGGGATCTGGTGCAAAATGCCATCCAGAAGGGAAGACTCAAGTTCGGTGACAAGACACGGAGTCAGATGAAAATCGACTCCGGTCCTCTACAAATCGCTGAGGCTCATTACACTGAGCCAGAGGAGGTGAATTTCATTGAAGTTGTTGATGATTTCTGTATGATCGAAGTTATTGAAGACTTTGTCAATGGACTTGTCATGGTTGGAGTACATGAGTACTTCGAGCAAGCACCTCTTGGCAATTTCGCCCAAAAGGGTACAGAGGATGTCGACAAAGAAAATGGTGAAGCCTCAGATGTCAAGGGTACTGAAAATTCAAAGTTAGTGATGATCACTAAAGAAACCACTGATAATTTCATTCAGTTGGACAAGGCCACTGAGGGCCTTCAAAAACAATTCCAAAGGTTGGATATTACTGAGGATATCCACATGGAAGTTAATATGGTGGAGTTATCTCGAGAAGTCTCCATGGAAGTCGATGATGATTGTCGACAAGAAGAATATAACAAGGTTGCCTTCCCTCAGGAGGAAGAAACAATGTCGGACTTCCTCCGAAGGTGCCAGAAAAAGAAATCGGAAGTTATGCTATGCCCCAGGTGTAGTGTTGTCTTCGACAAAAGGGTAGCTCAGAATTTGGAAGGAGTTAGGAGAGTGAATCACCAAAATGGTCATAAAGCCATCCATAATAATCAAGCGGGTAAGCCAGAAATGCTTTTCGATCCCAGGAGATATCCTGATCCCAGGCGCCCCATGGTGAAGTTGAGCAAAACCAAGCAAGCTGGGCAAAATTTCCAACCCATGACCTTTAAGCCAAGCATCGAAGGATTAGATGGGAAGTGGGTCAAGTAGACTGAGGGTAGGAAACATGGTCATGGAAAGTGGCAGAACTTTGAGGTTGAAAGAGGTTTGTCGCTGGCTTACCGCCAGGAATTTTGGTCCGACAAAAGGACCGCACATGTGTCAGAAAACTATAAAGGAAAGAATCTTATGACGAGATCTTAGTGGAGAAGAGAGAAAAGAAGGCGAAAGGCCAAAAGAGAAGCTGGTGAAATGGACCAAGCGGAATCAAGTACCAACGTGATGGTGAAGAAAAAAGATGGCCCCAACTTCACCAAAAGAGATCCCAAGATTTCAAGTAAGGCGGGCAAAGAAAATCAGATGGTTGCCGAAGAGTTGTTATTAACTGACAACTTTGACTCTGGTTCGGAAGATTCTTTAGACATTTTAGTCGGAGTAGTATCCGTAATTCCCAGAGAATTTGATCGGATCACCGAAGTCGATGATAATGACAGTATCACCAAGAAGGAAATGGACGCTCACAAACCGGTATGTTACTATGTAACGAACAATGGCTGTGTCGAGGAGCAGAATGCCTTTTTCGAAAGACCCAATGAAACCATTAAGAGTCACCAAAAACCCCTCTTCATCACTGGAAAAGTCGAAAAAATCCTACTTAATAAAATACTGGTAGATTGTGGAGCAACTGTGAATTTGATGCCCCATCGCATGTTGGCCAAAATTGGCAAGTATGATACTGATGCCAAACCTCATAATATGGTGTTAACCAATTATGAAGGCAAAGTAGGTTCCACCCTGGGGGCTATCCAAGTCGAATTGACTGTGGGAACGGTCACTAGGTTCACAATGTTCATGATTGTGGAAACGAAGGCAAACTATAACCTACTGCTGGGAAGAGAATGGATCCATGGAGTTGCATCTTCGATGCACCAGAGGGTTATAATTTAGCGCCCAGATGGTATCGTTGAAAACATAGAGGTAGATCAGGGGTACTTTAAGACCCCTATCAATCATGTCGACAGGCGCCAATTTGACAAGCACTTAGCCACTATAGCCCCTTGTGATTCGGCTGAGTTTGCGTTTACCCCTGATGACAACGCCTATTGTTCCTTATCACTACACCCCCATTATGGTTTCCGGTGGGACAGAGAGGTAATAGGCGAAGACAACTTTGGATATTTAGGAGTAGTTGGAATTGACCCCACAGGGTGGGGAAGTGAATTCAGTGATGATGACCGAGTTTGCAGCTTTAAAGAGGATTTCGGCTTACATAGCCAAAAGCAAGCAACAATTGGCCTTAGAGGCCGAAGTAAAAAATATGGCTGTCGAAACCAGTGAAGTTCCTCCACTAATATGTCCCGGGAAAGACTTTGACCCAAAACCACCCGACGAAGGTCAAGACAAAGAGCAAGACCAGAGGCTTGATGCGATCTACGACGACGAGCCTTTGGGTTTCGAGAAGGACCAGCTAGCAACAAATATTAAGATGTTGGCTCAGGATCCCCTCGAAGAAGTGGACTTGGGAGAGGGGATAATAAAAAGGCCAACTTACATCAGCGCCAACATTCATCCTTAACTCAAAATTGAAGTGGTCCAGTTGTTGAGAGAGTTTAAAGACTGTTTCTCATGGGACTATGATGAAATGTCTGGTTTAAGCAGGGAGTTGGTCGAGTTGAAACTGCCAATCAAACCTGGAAAGAAGCCGGTAAAGCAGAATCCAAGATGATTTTCTCCAGCAATACTATCGAAGATCAAGGAGGAAGTTGAAAGGCTTCTCCGTTGTAATTTCGTTCGCAGAGCCAGGTATGTCGAATGGTTAGCTAACATTGTGCCAGTTGTAAAGAAAAATGGTACGTTAAGGGTTTGTATTGATTTTAGAGATTTGAATACTACAACCCCAAAAGATGAATATTCAGTGCCAGTGGCGGAAATGTTGGTCGATTTTGTTGCACGCTATGAATATCTAAGCATGCTTGACGAGTATTCTGGGTATAATCAAATATTCATTGTTGAAGAAGATGTCCCAAAAATGGCATTTCGTTGCCCCGGAGCCCTAGGTACCTATGAATGGGTAGTGATGCCTTTCGGTTTGAAAAATGTAGGGGCAACTTACCAAAGGGCGATGAATTCGATCTTCCATGATTTCATAGAAACTTCTATGCAAATCTATATAGACGATATTGTTGTTAAGTCTATTTCAGGGAAAATTCATATAGACCACCTTCGAATATCTTTCGAAAGAATGAGAAAATATGGTCTAAAAATGAACCCTCTAAAATGTGCTTTTTGTGTGCAGGCTGGGGATTTTTTAGATTTTGTGGTCCATAAAAAAAGGATCAAAATAAACCAGAATAAAACCAAAGCCATCATGGAAGAGAAAACACCATCAACAAAGAAAAGTTTGCAGTCGCTGCTGGGCAAGATCAATTTCTTAAGGAGATTTATCTCAAACCTTAGTGGGAAGACGCAAGCATTTTCGCCTTTGCTTCGACTCGACAAGGAAGTGTTCGAATGGGGGAAAGCTCAGCAAGAAGCGTTCGATAAGATTAAAACGTACTTGAGCCACCCACCAATCTTAACGCCACCTTGTAGAAATAAAAGTATGAGATTGTACATATTTGCATCTGACAAAACCTTAGGGAGCATGTTGCACAAGAGGATGCTAATGGCGTCGAAAGAGCCATTTACTACCTTAGTAGGGTCTTAAACGATGCAGAAACTAGGTATAGCATGATTGAAAAGTTATGTTTATGCTTATATTTCTCCTGTACAAAATTGAAGCATTATATCAAACCGGTTGACGTGTATGTTTCATCTCATTATGATATTATTAAACATATGTTATCCAAACCAATTTTACATAGTCGAATTGGGAAATGGGCATTATTATTAACTGAGTTTTCCTTAACATACATGCCATTGAAAGTTGTGAAAGGACAAGTGGTAGCATACTTCATAGTCAATCACTCCATTGACGCCAATGCATTAAACTATGTCGGATTAGGGTCGTGGAAGTTGTACTTCGACGGATGTAGTCATAAAAATGGCACAGGTGTCGGGATCGTAATTATTTCTCCAAATAAAATTGCAACAAAATTCCAATATAAAGTAGAAGGCATTTGTTCAACTAATGAGGCTGAATACAAAGCCCTCATAGCAGGACTTGAAATGTTGTTGGAATTGGGGGCAACTCGGGTTGAGATAATGGGAGATTCGGAGTTAGTCATAAAACAAATCACGAAAGAATATAGATGTGTTAAGGAGAATTTGATCATGTATTTCATAATCGTCGGTCGATTGTTAAAAAAGTTCGAAATGGTTTATATCCAACATATACCACGAATAGAAAACATGATAGCAAATGATTTAGCTCAAATTGCATCCGGGTATAAAATTTTGAAGAAAAGTTACACAAAGTCATAGAAGTCAGGGGAAAGGTGGTGGCAACCAGACTAGTTCCTTCAGATTTAGAAAAGACTAAGCTAGGATGTGCTGATGAAGGAAATTTCAAAATATTGGCAATAGACAGTTTGACGAATGAGGATTGGAGAAAGCCAATAGTAGTATACCTGCAGAATCCCACAACATCTACTGATCGAAAAACCAGGTATCGAGCATTAAGTTACGTTCTTTTGGGTTCATAATTGTTTAAGAAATGTCCTGAAGGAGTTCTGCTAAAATGACTTAGTGAGTCAGAGGCATACTTTACCCTTTCGACTGTGCATAGTGGAGCGTGTGGGGTACACCAAGTCGGTCATAAGATGAAATGGCTCTTATTCCTCAAGGGGTGTATTGGCCTACCATGTTGAAAGACTCTGTTGAATTTGCGAAGGGATGCCAAGAATGCCAAGTGCATGCAGGCATACAACATGTCCCTGCAAGTGAATTACATTCTATCATCAAACCTTGGCCATTTAGAGGTTGGGCTTTATACTTGATTGGAGATATTCGGCCTCCATTGTCTAAGAGTCGAAGATATATATTGGTGGGATTCGATTATTTTACAAAGTGGATTGAAGCCACACCCTTTCCAAATGTGAATCAAGAGGATATGATCGAATTTATCCAAAAACATATCATCTATAGGTTTGGAATTCCAGAGACAATCACAATAGATCAAGGATCAGTATTTACTGGCCGAAAGATGCAGGAATTTGCCACAGAAATGGGTTTCAAATTATTAACGTCAACACCCTATTATGCTCAGGCCAATGGACAAGTTGAGGCTGCCAATAAGGTGATCATTGGTTTGATTAAAAAACATGTAGGGAAGAAGCCTAGGAATTGGCACAAAACTCTGGACCAAATTTTGTGGGCATGTCGTACGTCCCCTAAAAAGGCTACTAAGTCGACCCATTTTCACTTAACCTTTGGCTATGATGTTGTTTTTCCAGTAGAAATTCACTTACAATCCATAAGGATTCAAAGGCAACATGAACTCCCAACGGAATCATATTGGAGCATGATGTCAGATGAATTGGTCGATCTAGACGAGGAAAGGTTAAATGCTTTAGAATTACTAAGGCAACAAAAGAAGAGGATATAAGTCTCTTATAATAAGAAAGTGAAAGTTAAAAGTTTTACGCCTGGAGATTTGGTCTGGAAAGTTATCCTTCCAATGGATCGAAAAGATAGAGCCTTGGGTAAATGGTCCCCAAAATGGGAAGGCCCTTTCCAAATTTTGCAGATATTTTCTAATGGTTCCTATGAGATCGAAGAGCTTAGTGAAGATAGAAGGATTCTAATAGTAAACGGGAAATATTTGAAAAAATATAAACCGACAATCCAAGAAGTAAAAATAAGAGACGAGTAATCATATAAATGAAGCAAAGCCAAAATGGTAAAAGTGACAAAATGGTGATATTAAAGTCATAGGGCCATATGACCAATATTCGTTACAAGAAGAAATTCCGTTACATTACCAAATAAATAAAAATAGCACTAAAAGGGAAGGTTAGGATTAATCCGAAGATATTTGACTTTAAGGAACTCCAGCCATTTTTCGCACAAAGATCTTTTTGAGCGCAGAAGTTTGATTTCTGACTCAAGTTGTCGATCTTTTTCGATAAATTCCATGCCAAATGATAGATCCTGAGCCATCGTAGCTTCATCAAACTCCAATAGTTGATGTTTGTCCTTTTCAGCATCAAAGATTTTTGCCTGAAGTTGTGATATTTGTTGTCTCCAAGAAGCGATGTTGCGATCGTGAGCATCAACCTTCTCTTTATTCTTCTACTTGGTCTGTTCCAACATCATTGCCTTAGTGGTGTATTCCGTAGCAGCATCCCAGGCTGCATCCTCATAACCAGACTTTTTCTCTATCTCCCCTATAAGTTGAGGTAGCAACTTATGATCTACCACAGCTTGGTCGATCATGGTTCCTATCTATAAAATAACATTTGCCACTTCGGGGGAAGCCTCTAGCAAGTCAACCCGACTAAGAAAAGCTTTTAGAGTCAGAGGAGCAGAAGGATCAACCAACAACAACAGAAATAAGTCACCCTTAAAGACTTTATCTTTGATCTTAGAGAGGATTTCGCCGACAGGGGTGCTCGAAGGTTGATCCTCAAACACTGAAGTATTATGGCTTTGGTTAGAAGAACTCTCCCTACAATTCAGCATAGCCTTTAAATATTCAAGCGACTGACTTCGCTTCAAGACAACCAATTTTTCCGCAGAAAGGGCCCCAATGCTACTCGACGAAACTCCAACCTGCGGATTGTCAGCCATAACAGGGGTTTGAGTTCGAGCATGTTCTTCACCTGCACTAACCTTTCCTTCTGTTTTGCCTTCAACATGATCAGGGTTAGTGGCAAGATTTCCTTCGTCCGCTTCCTCTACAACCATGTCTTCGACGCCCCATCCTTCTCCATGGGGATCATTCGTTCCTTCAGTTGTATGTAGATCAGCCCTAGGGGTTTCTTCATCTTCAGTTAGCTCATACTTTGCCATAGGGTCTGGATCACCTTTGGCCCCATCCTCTTTGCTCGAATCGGTTTCATGACCAGAGTCACTAGTATGAGAATGTTGAGTAGCAGTTTTTGGTGGAGAAGCCTCGAGGTCACCAGGAGGAGGTTGATTAATCTCGCTTATGGACCCCTTTTCAGAGGATGGTCGATAAGTAGGTTCGACAGCGTTGTTCAAAACATCAGGCCTAGAGACAGGCGTGGAGGAAGCAGTTTTCTCGGGAAGAATGATAGTGCTCACGCCACCCTAAAATCAATGCAATCAGAAGATATAAATGGCTAAAAGTGGAAAACAGGTTAAATAAGGTAAGGAGAAGTGTGTTATACCTTATCACCTTCGACCCCAAGGCTAGAATTATCGCTCTCACTTTGGGCCACTGCTACTTTTGCCATTTCCTCAGGAGTAGGTTCTTGGATAATAAGTGCAGCGGGCCTTTTCCTGGGAAGTTTGATTGGTGGTGGATTCGAATCATCGGTGGCTTTCGGATGTAAATTCCTTTTCCTAGAAGTGAGGTCGAGAACAGGCGACGGGTCATCTTCGTCAGAATCTACGATGAAAGGGGCCAGACAATAGAAGGTTCCCTTTGTCTCCCAGATTCTTCAGCTGAGCCACTCCGTCGCTCAATGATTCATAGAGGCTCGCAAGAATCATCTCACTTATGCAGACATCGTGCCCCGCGTGCACTTGGTTGGCCAAGGTAAGATATTTCTTGGCAACTTGTAGTGGTTTTGAGCAGAATACGTAGTGTGATAGCCACAAAGCCAAAAAAGTTATGTGCTCCACGTCAAAGACAATTTCAGTGTCTTTGTCATGGTAGTATGCTATGCGTGTTGAATACGCCGCTCTTGTAGTCGAAAAGGAGATAGTATCCATGGAATCAATATCGGGATCATAGGTGTATCCAGTGGGTTTCAGCCCTGTGATAGCAGCCATGTCGAAGAGAATGGGGGTGACCATTCCACAAGGAAGATGGAAGGTATAGTGTGTGCTCTCCCAGAAGTACATCGAAGAAATTAACATAGGGTTATTGTAATCTAAATCCAATTTCGACAGCATAATGAGGTCGTATATCCCTATATCTTTCCAAGCCTGAGCTTTTTGCTTCTCTATCTTGTTTAACCAATTGGAGTAATCAGTGGGATCTTTAAAAGTGGGAGTGGCACGAAAGGCTCTAAAAATATTGTTCATAAACCTCAAATCTATAGTGTCCTCAACCTGAGTGTTTTCGGTAGAGGAAGTCCTAGGGTTTCTAGCCTGCCCTATGGGTTTACATTTATGGTAAGAAGGGAAAAATTCTCTAAGTTTGTTGTTATCAGCGTCTAACTCAGCTAAAGGTCCAGATAACGCATGAGTTTTATCAAAGACAGAAACAGGAATGAGTATCTGAGAAGCGTATATCCTGTGTTGTTCCTCTGTCTGAGGTTCTGGGATATACTGATGATTGCCAACTGCGAGTGGAGCAGGTAGCATAGAAAAAGGTGGAAGTTCAAAGATCTTCTTCGGAGCTTTAGTTGGTTGGCGTTAGTTTTGAGGGAGACTCATGTTCCCTTAAGAGCTTTGCGCGAAGCGTCCATTGTTAGGGTTTGAAGACAAAATCTGGGTTTCAGTTAAAAGATATTTGAAGAGATGAGAGTTTGAATGCTTGAAGATTCAGAGAATGTGAGAAATTTTTGAAATGCTCAAGTAATTGGGTTTTATAGGCCTGCGTGGGAGACGTTTCAAATCAACATTAATGGTGGACAAGGTAATGGGACACATGTATCCCTTGGGCAATGTAGTGAAAATGGAAATTAATGTTGTAGCCATGATTTCCTAGAAGCTAGGAAACATGATGAGCAAAAAAGTTTCTGTTGTGGGATAAAAGGATGTGGGTAGGAAAAGCAATGATGACGCTGACGTCACCAGACAAGGGGAAGAACTGAAAAGTTTTTTGCCAACATTGAGACACCTGACATAGTATCAATCATTGAGGCATCGAAGTAAGGTCCCAAAAAATGTCTTTCTCTCTCGGGTGTCGAAAATGACATTTTTGGGGGGCAATTTGTTAGCTCATATTTTCGACGCCCGCCCCAAATTACCAAAATTGGAAAATATGCACAGCTGGTTTCGACCAAGAAGTAATTCGACCAGCTAGAGGAGAATCGACTTAGTTGGTTGGATAAAGATCAAGCTCATAACTGAGATTTCGGAGCGGTTGAAAAACGGTTTTCGATCAAAGATTCGATATTTAAATAAATGAGGGAAGTTCACCTTCGTCAGAAACCGCAAGAGCACACATGGAGCAGGATAAGCGAATGCGCGCATGCAGGGTGCCACGTGTATCGACGCGATTGAAGGGCCATCCGAGCGGTTATTTCGATTATTCAGTATAAATATAGGGTCTTAGTGTTAGAAAAGTGTGTGTCAAATTGTGTACAAAATCTGCAAATTTACTAAGTATTCGTGTGAAGAAGAATTGTAAAACGTAGAATGTACGTTGTCTACACCATTGTTATTTATTTCAAAGCAATCTAAATTTGTCTTTACTTTCTTTCCAGAAACTTTCTTCCTTGATTCTTCCTCTCAAACACTTTATTTTTACTTTTGTCATTTGCAAATTTAAGATCCTTTCATTCCTTTCCTCACCCTCAACTTTTATCTTACAGTCTTAAGATTCCAGTACTTGCAAACTTTACTTTAATGTTTTTTAATCCTTTATAATTCTTGTCGTTTATTTCATTTTTCTTTACTAGTAATAAACGCCAATTCAAGACCTTTCTTTCCGTTTAAGTAAGCCTTAGTTCTTAATTGTCTTTAAAACTCTGATCTGACATCTAGTTTTGATCATTTATTACTACCACGTTTACGGGATACTTAACACATGTCCTAGGATCAATCTGATCGATCCTGCGAGTAACCAAATTTAGAAATTTGGAAGATCAACGGTTGTTTACCAATTTTCAAGGTATACACAAATACAATCTTGTTACGTACGAAATCGAGTTCAGGTGGCAGACCGATAAGTGCCTTGATCATGAAAACCTTGACACGTTGTTGTTCATGAGTTGTTGTATCATTTGTGAATGGCATTAGGGTTGAAAACTTAACCTTCAATGAATCAAGCTTTCTCAGATAAGCTTACATATCCATATTCTCCAATTTCAAAGAGTTAAGATTAAGGATGACACTGTGAGATAACGTACATTATTCGAGAAGACTTTCTTAGACTTTAACCAAACCTCATAGAAAATGGAAAAGGCTTGATATTCTGCTTGAAGATTAGGCGTTATGGAAAGCCACGACATGGTGCATAGAGAGGCACTAGTTTGCTTCCATTTAGTGTGATGAATGGCGGTTATACCCTTCAATTGCTTGGTCTGAAGATCTTTAAGTCCTTGGACTTAAAACCATAACTTGATGGCACCGACCCATATGTTGTAGTTGGATGTCCTAGTTAGTTTCTCACATGGGATGAGAATTTTTTTGGTAAAAGTGATTAAATTGGTTGCAGATTGATCTCCCATTAAAGTTGATGGTTGAAAAACTTGAAAACAAGGTAACTTAGTGGTGGGAAGGATAGTGATGGTCAGAACGAATATCAAAACGAGGAAAAAATGCATCAGGAAAACAGATATGGTGTAGTGCGCATGGGTTTGCCGGAGGATTGCGAACCCAGTGGTGGCAGTGCTTTAGGGATTGGATACGTGGTGGAAGAGAATAGAGACCTACAACGTAACTGTGTATTATGGGCGCGTGTACCAAGGTTTCAAGGGCATAAAATAAATGATCGTTAAACCCTTAACTTCTAATACCATATTGAAAAAGTATATTTTCGATATAATATTGTGTGTCGAATGAGACCACACTATAGTATATTTTTATTCATATGAGTTGTATACAATAAGATAATACAATTAGTGTAATTGATACATATTAATTTTAATTGATACACATTCATTCTGATTGATTCTTAACACTTTCTATTAGGAATTCTCTTTCTCACACCATATTTTAACGGTTGATGTGTGGATCTTATGCCACGTGTCCACGTGCATCATGTGAATATGTTTTGCATTTTCCTCCATGTTGTTGTGTATACGTGTGAGTTGTTAGTTTCACATTGCTTGGAAAAGTGGAGGTTGATCATTTTATAAGTGAGAGGATCTATAGACCTATCACCTTAAGGTTTATGGGTGAATATGTGGTGTCTCTTTCACTTGTGTGTTTTCTCTTGACCCAATATGAATGCTTCTCATGATGATCCAACAGTGGTATTAGAGCTGATGCTTCAATTAAGGGACCGACTCCTTGTATCAAAAGTCTTCCTAATATGGTGGTGGTAAGGAAGTGTGTCTCATTTAAGTGCCTGCAATGGCGATACAAGTATGTGGATGAAATAGTTTCCACTTGATGGGGAGTATAGTGGTTTAACTCACACTTGAGGGGGAGATTGTTGTGCACAAGTGTGAGTCGTTAGTCCCACATTGCTTGAAAAGTGGAGGTGAAGCATTTTATAAGTGAGAGGACCCATACATCTATCACCTTGAAGTTTTGGGTGAATATGTGGTGTTTCTTTCACTTATGTGTTGCTCTTAAGCTAATTTGGATTCTCTCATGATGACCTAATACATGCCCCCACTCGTAATAATTCTTGTAGAATGAACCATATGAAGCTTTAGTTACATGAAAAACAGTTCTTTTTGGTGACAAAATGAGTAGTATGCACTACTACAAATAATACATTTCTTGACAAAATTTTAACCTCACCCAACAAAAAACTGAGGTAAAATATCAAAGCGCGTCATGTTTAAGTTTTTATTTCTTTAAAAGTGATGCCTTTCTTTTTTTCTTTTTTTTTAAAAAAATTAATAATTTATTCCTTTAGTTATATTTAATATTTGAGGGATTATATTACAAGATTTTATTATAAAACCACTCGTTAATCAGATTTTATCCTAAAGCTAACTTATATGTAATCGCTCCAAACTTGTACACGTGATTCTTTGGGATGAATTACAAGACGGAAAAAATATTTAATGTTCTTCCTAAGTTGTCAATCAAGAAAAATTTACTTCTAAACATAATCATCTTGTTCTCTTTCATGTGAAAAAAAATTCCATTGTTAAAATCTGGATTTGTTTAAATATTTTATTTTAATATTTTGTGTAAAAAATATAATTAAAAAAATAGTTTTTCCCCTCTGGTTTTAGTAGAAATCGAGAGGTATGTGGCGTTTGTGGTGAAACATATTTTATTGTATGTTTTATCTAAAAAGAAACACATTTAACCTCGATTCACTAGTAAAAAAATTGGAATCAGAGACGGGACAAATCCATCTATAAAACGTTAAAAGTTTGGCACTGTGGATGTTGGAGATGGAGTTTGAGACTGATCAACATTCTTTGTTGCAAAATTCATCTCAAGCTCTTCAGAGACGAAAATGTTGTTAAGTATCTAAGCAGAGACAACAAATATATTTTGTCTAAGAAAATCTAGTTCCGTCTCAAACATCTGATAAGAGGCTTTTCTAAATCCTTCTATGTAGAGACAGATATAACCATCTCTCCTATCTCTGATATTCCGGCTCGAGCACATATAATTTTGTTTCTGCATAGACAAAAATGTAATCTTTTCCATCTCAAATTCCATATCGGGTAGAAGATTATTATTTATTTTTTATATTAATAAGTATATTAAAATCTTTAGATAAGAATTTAATATACTTAACTAAAAATATCAAAAAATTCAAATTTCATTTATCGCTTACTTAAAAATACATGCTGTTCTTACGTATCATTGAATAAAACCATTATATGATATTAAACTTTTAACTTGTTCAAAATATAAAAGATCATATATTTGTTCTAACAAAAATCAAAGAAACTAAGACTAAAATTCATCTTAAATATTACCATAAAAGTATAAGTGAGAAATGATGCGAAATCTGGGAAGATGATTAATAGTCACAGTGATACGAAATCGAGATGGCTAGCAAATGTAGTGTAATACGAGCTGGAAAATTAAGAGAGGGAAAATTTGTAGTGCTAGTAACTTTTTTTTATTGAAATTTGGATAACAGATATTTAATAAGTAATATTATCAGGGAAAACTTTACAAATTGTTTATCTTGGCCGAGTTGAAGAGAATATATCAGTTCATTTATTGTCTTGAGTTTGATTTTTCTCAATACAAGTTTTAGTTTTTTCTTTTGTTTTTTTATCTTATAGTATAAATTGTTAATGATTTTGATTAATATTTTATTACAATAATTAAGTAATATTAATTGTGAATAATTTTTATTAAGTAATATTAATTGTGAATCATTTATAAGAATAATTATTTATCTAAAATATTAATTGCGTATAATTTTGATTAAGTAATATTAACTGTGAATAATTTATAAGAATGACTATTTACCTAAAATATTTATAAGAATGAATATTTTATATATTGTTAATGATTTTGATGAAGTAATATTAATTGAGAAATATTTATAATTTATAAGAATAACTTTCCACACTCATTTTTATTTTTATTTTTATTTCTATAATTTTAAATCAAATAATTTTATAATATTTTTAAAAAATTTAAACTTCCAATAAATAAATGAGTAAAAATATATTATTCTAGAAATTAATTAATTTTTAAACATATATATCTTTCAATGACCAATGAAATGACCGTAACATTAAACATTAAAATAAATTTATCCTATATAACTTTTAAATTTATGCATCTAAAACATTATCATAAATATTTATATCATTAAAACAAACATTAATAAAATACTTAAGAGAACAATAAAATTGTGTGAAGTACTTCCAAAAAAACATCAAACAAATTTAAAATATTAGGAAATATATTTAATCTAATATCTATTTAATTAATTAAAATAAAAAATGTGTTGACTAAAAGTTAATTTAAATTTAATGAGGTTTGAATGCAGATAATAAATTTTATAAAAAATATTTTTATTTAGAGAGGAATATTTTCGGTCTCTAGACTTTTTATCAGTTAAATAAGGAATTAGAGACGAATTTCGTGCCGTTTTAATTATTATCGCCTCTAATATTTGTCTCTAATATTCGTCTCTAATAAATGTTATTAATAAAAAACAAAACTTAATATGTTAGAGACGAAATTACTGATAGAAATAATAGGAGACGGTCAAATATGTCTCTAAAGTTTGTTTATAATTTCAAAAAGTACATTACGATCTCTGTAAATTAAATTTAATGACCGAATATTTTTCGTCTCTAAATTTTGTAATATTTTAATTTTTTAGTAGTGATTTTTAGTAATAATTGAGGCAACAAAAAATTTTCGAACATATTTTATTGAATAAAATATAAGCGTGTTTCTTCATCGTCCTTAAATGAGTAACAACGCTTATAACCCTGCCATTAATAATTTGATAGTACTTAATCCATAAGACACCCAAATGTTGTTGGGAAATCATCTACGTTTAATCAGAGCGTCATGAGATTTTACAAATTAAAATAGCATTGTGTGTACTTTAAATTTATTTTATTTATCTAATTCTTTTTTAACTTTATATCAGAAACAAATTCATGCAATACCCAATATTTATTTTTCACCATGGTTCAAATGGAGCGCAATACCAATATTTGTCATCCTAGATTTATGATCCTAGATTTATGATGAAGATGATTCCAACATAGATGGAGATTATATTTATAGATTGAAATGATAAAAAATGTAAAATAAATAATTTTATATATTAATAAAACATGAATCAATTGTGTAAAATAAATAATTATATATATAATTGAAATACACTGATAATGTAAAATCCTTTTACACTGTCAGTTAATTATAACCGTTGGATGTTGAAACAAGTTTGACTTTTATTTTAAAAATCTTTAAAGTAATGCAAACGGGTGATGGTGATGAATCAATTGTGTAAAACATTTTACACTAACAGTGCATAGTAATTAATCTCTCTCTCTCTCTCTCTCTCTCTCTCTCTCTCTTCTCTCTCTCTCTCTCTCTCGCTCTCTCTCTCTCTCTCTCTCTCTCTCTCTCTCTCTCTCTCTCTCTCTCTCTCTCTCTCTCTCTCTCTCTCTCTCTCTCTCTCTCTCTCTCTCTCTCTCTCTCTCTCTCTCTCTCTCCTCTCTCTCTCTCTCTCTCTCTCTCTCTCTCTCTCTCTCTCTCTCTCTCTCTCTCTATATATATCATAATATATATATATATATATATATATATATATATATATATATATATATATATATATATATATATATATATATATATATATATCCCTCTGTTTCATATTATAACCAAATTTCATCTTTCTAAATTCATTAAATAATTAATATATCTGATCTATTATTTAATTATATAATCGAGAGGTAAAGTGACATCCTTTAAAAATAAAAATGTACAGTTCTTGGGGATCGAACTCACTCTATATTCAACTTTTTTTTTGTCGATTATTCAAAAAATCGAGGGGTAAAATAGAATGTAGTCCTTCCTTATCTCATCTGGGTAACCGAGCTACAATCCACCTCACGTCCGAGGTGAAACAAGGTTATTTGTAATAGTGATGATTTTAATCAAAATAAATCTAATTTCACTAAATTGAGGATATGAATTTCAAAACTTGATTTTTTAATACAACTATGTCCCTGATTGCATGTTTAAAGATAGGAAAATATCAACTAATTTAATGGTATTTATTTTGGTAACAGAGGAATCCAAAGAAAGGAACATTTTTTTAAATTATAAGAAAACATAGTGTATGGTCTATCACTTTTTCTTAAGATTATGTTGTAAGGATTTATTTGAATATGTCAATAAAAAAGAGATGATTAGAAGAAATTCTGTCAAAATAAAGAATTGCATAAACTATTAAAGTTGTAAATTTTTTCTTGTAACAAATGCATTGGTGGGCAGGATGATTTCTTGTAACAAATTGCATAAATGTAAGTTAAAAACACCTAAATTTTTCTTGTATAATTTTTTTTTAAAAATTGAGAATTAAATATTGCAATTCCAATTCAGTGAGTCAAAAACACCTAAATTTTATAATGTTATCAATGATGAAAGAAAGAAGAGAGTTATAAAATATTCAAATTATTTGGTGACTTTTATTGGAAGAGAGAGGGGGGAGGGAATGAGAGGAGAGAGAGGGATGGAGAGAATTTATTACATAAATAATTTAAATTAAGACCAAAATTAAATAAAAAATATGTTTATGTTTTAATGCGTGCGAACATTTAAAAAATGGACAAACGAGCAAGAGAATGTAGAATGTGGTCGAATGAAGAAAATATAATGATTTTTATCTCATTATAAAAGGTAGAACCATTTTTCTTATATATAGAGAATGCAACATATCATTAATTAATAACTTGATAGCTTATTATCGATTACATTTTCAATCAAAAACTACCAAACACGAAAGGTTAACAAAACACAATAAAACTTTATGACAGGAAAATTATAACAAAATGACATTCATTTTATTTAGTACATAACAAGAATAGGCATTCATCCTATCTATTAACAAAAAAATGATCTGTAAACTGCTAAAGGAACAACATTATTTTAAAACAGCAAAAGATGTACTCATCTCGTAAAGAAGGCGTAGAATATCATCCTGTAAAAAATTATTTGCATATGGAGGCAGCAAATAAATGGCCAGGATATAAAAGATAACTTAATTGTTCAAACTTGCATAGATATAGTGCAATTTATTTTGTTTGTTATGGCTGATTATTAAATATTCAGGTACTAAAATGGAGGAATAGAAGAAGTTTTAATATGTTTAAATATCATATCCCCTTGATATCCAAAAATAATGAATGAGTAACATGATATAAATTGTAGAAATTCTTTTGTTATGAAAAATAAGAAAAAATAGCAGTCAGTACCTGTTTATCATTCATCTACTTTAGAGCAACGAGAGAGTTGCATTCACTCTTTCCATCATATGAAGGCTTTCAATATCAAAGTGTTCAAGAATTTGGAGTAAGTTTCTCTCCAAGAGGGTGGTAACAATAATGAGCCTGCCAACCCAACAAAACCAGTAAAGATTCCTATCCTCATGCTCATGTATAATGCTTCCAAAATTACTGAATTGTCATCTTCTGTATTAGTTGTTTGCACTTGAGGTTTTGGTGGATCTTGTCCTAGACATTTTCTATCGAGTGGTTCTCTACATAGGTTAGAATTTCATTCAAAACATGAAACACTGAATGTCTGCTACTGTTCCAATTGGAATTTTTCCATAGAGTTCATTGTTTGACAAGTCCAACCAAGTGAGACGATCAATATGAGATAGATTAGAAGGAATTCTTCCTGAAAAGTGATTTCTTGACAAATCAAGAAATTCTAGGAATTTTAAATTTCCTATGTTTGAAACGATTTCTCCGCTGAGATTGTTAAATTTAAGGAAGTAAACCCAAATAAATACTCTATTTCAGTTGGTATTTTCTTGGTAAGATGGTTACACGAGAGATCAATGGTTTTTAGAAAAACATCTTCATTTTTGTAGGGTTGGTATATACTTTTCCACATCAGGAATAAGATGAAAACATAATCCATAGAAAAATCCCTATTCCTTGTAGTGGTTTTGAGCAGAATACGTAGTGTGATAGCCACAAAGCCAAAAAAGTTATGTGCTCCACGTCAAAGACAATTTCAGTGTCTTTGTCATGGTAGTATGCTATGCGTGTTGAATACGCCGCTCTTGTAGTCGAAAAGGAGATAGTATCCATGGAATCAATATCGGGATCATAGGTGTATCCAGTGGGTTTCAGCCCTGTGATAGCAGCCATGTCGAAGAGAATGGGGGTGACCATTCCACAAGGAAGATGGAAGGTATAGTGTGTGCTCTCCCAGAAGTACATCGAAGAAATTAACATAGGGTTATTGTAATCTAAATCCAATTTCGACAGCATAATGAGGTCGTATATCCCTATATCTTTCCAAGCCTGAGCTTTTTGCTTCTCTATCTTGTTTAACCAATTGGAGTAATCAGTGGGATCTTTAAAAGTGGGAGTGGCACGAAAGGCTCTAAAAATATTGTTCATAAACCTCAAATCTATAGTGTCCTCAACCTGAGTGTTTTCGGTAGAGGAAGTCCTAGGGTTTCTAGCCTGCCCTATGGGTTTACATTTATGGTAAGAAGGGAAAAATTCTCTAAGTTTGTTGTTATCAGCGTCTAACTCAGCTAAAGGTCCAGATAACGCATGAGTTTTATCAAAGACAGAAACAGGAATGAGTATCTGAGAAGCGTATATCCTGTGTTGTTCCTCTGTCTGAGGTTCTGGGATATACTGATGATTGCCAACTGCGAGTGGAGCAGGTAGCATAGAAAAAGGTGGAAGTTCAAAGATCTTCTTCGGAGCTTTAGTTGGTTGGCGTTAGTTTTGAGGGAGACTCATGTTCCCTTAAGAGCTTTGCGCGAAGCGTCCATTGTTAGGGTTTGAAGACAAAATCTGGGTTTCAGTTAAAAGATATTTGAAGAGATGAGAGTTTGAATGCTTGAAGATTCAGAGAATGTGAGAAATTTTTGAAATGCTCAAGTAATTGGGTTTTATAGGCCTGCGTGGGAGACGTTTCAAATCAACATTAATGGTGGACAAGGTAATGGGACACATGTATCCCTTGGGCAATGTAGTGAAAATGGAAATTAATGTTGTAGCCATGATTTCCTAGAAGCTAGGAAACATGATGAGCAAAAAAGTTTCTGTTGTGGGATAAAAGGATGTGGGTAGGAAAAGCAATGATGACGCTGACGTCACCAGACAAGGGGAAGAACTGAAAAGTTTTTTGCCAACATTGAGACACCTGACATAGTATCAATCATTGAGGCATCGAAGTAAGGTCCCAAAAAATGTCTTTCTCTCTCGGGTGTCGAAAACGACATTTTTGGGGGGCAATTTGTTAGCTCATATTTTCGACGCCCGCCCCAAATTACCAAAATTGGAAAATATGCACAGCTGGTTTCGACCAAGAAGTAATTCGACCAGCTAGAGGAGAATCGACTTAGTTGGTTGGATAAAGATCAAGCTCATAACTGAGATTTCGGAGCGGTTGAAAAACGGTTTTCGATCAAAGATTCGATATTTAAATAAATGAGGGAAGTTCACCTTCGTCAGAAACCGCAAGAGCACACATGGAGCAGGATAAGCGAATGCGCGCATGCAGGGTGCCACGTGTATCGACGCGATTGAAGGGCCATCCGAGCGGTTATTTCGATTATTCAGTATAAATATAGGGTCTTAGTGTTAGAAAAGTGTGTCAAATTGTGTACAAAATCTGCAAATTTACTAAGTATTCGTGTGAAGAAGAATTGTAAAACGTAGAATGTACGTTGTCTACACCATTGTTATTTATTTCAAAGCAATCTAAATTTGTCTTTACTTTCTTTCCAGAAACTTTCTTCCTTGATTCTTCCTCTCAAACACTTTATTTTTACTTTTGTCATTTGCAAATTTAAGATCCTTTCATTCCTTTCCTCACCCTCAACTTTTATCTTACAGTCTTAAGATTCCAGTACTTGCAAACTTTACTTTAATGTTTTTTAATCCTTTATAATTCTTGTCGTTTATTTCATTTTTCTTTACTAGTAATAAACGCCAATTCAAGACCTTTCTTTCCGTTTAAGTAAGCCTTAGTTCTTAATTGTCTTTAAAACTCTGATCTGACATCTAGTTTTGATCATTTATTACTACCACGTTTACGGGATACTTAACACATGTCCTAGGATCAATCTGATCGATCCTGCGAGTAACCAAATTTAGAAATTTGGAAGATCAACGGTTGTTTACCAATTTTCAAGGTATACACAAATACAATCTTGTTACGTACGAAATCGAGTTCAGGTGGCAGACCGATAAGTGCCTTGATCATGAAAACCTTGACACGTTGTTGTTCATGAGTTGTTGTATCATTTGTGAATGGCATTAGGGTTGAAAACTTAACCTTCAATGAATCAAGCTTTCTCAGATAAGCTTACATATCCATATTCTCCAATTTCAAAGAGTTAAGATTAAGGATGACACTGTGAGATAACGTACATTATTCGAGAAGACTTTCTTAGACTTTAACCAAACCTCATAGAAAATGGAAAAGGCTTGATATTCTGCTTGAAGATTAGGCGTTATGGAAAGCCACGACATGGTGCATAGAGAGGCACTAGTTTGCTTCCATTTAGTGTGATGAATGGCGGTTATACCCTTCAATTGCTTGGTCTGAAGATCTTTAAGTCCTTGGACTTAAAACCATAACTTGATGGCACCGACCCATATGTTGTAGTTGGATGTCCTAGTTAGTTTCTCACATGGGATGAGATTTTTTTTGGTAAAAGTGATTAAATTGGTTGCAGATTGATCTCCCATTAAAGTTGATGGTTGAAAAACTTGAAAACAAGGTAACTTAGTGGTGGGAAGGATAGTGATGGTCAGAACGAATATCAAAACGAGGAAAAAATGCATCAGGAAAACAGATATGGTGTAGTGCGCATGGGTTTGCCGGAGGATTGCGAACCCAGTGGTGGCAGTGCTTTAGGGATTGGATACGTGGTGGAAGAGAATAGAGACCTACAACGTAACTGTGTATTATGGGCGCGTGTACCAAGGTTTCAAGGGCATAAAATAAATGATCGTTAAACCCTTAACTTCTAATACCATATTGAAAAAGTATATTTTCGATATAATATTGTGTGTCGAATGAGACCACACTATAGTATATTTTTATTCATATGAGTTGTATACAATAAGATAATACAATTAGTGTAATTGATACATATTAATTTTAATTGATACACATTCATTCTGATTGATTCTTAACACTTTCTATTAGGAATTCTCTTTCTCACACCATATTTTAACGGTTGATGTGTGGATCTTATGCCACGTGTCCACGTGCATCATGTGAATATGTTTTGCATTTTCCTCCATGTTGTTGTGTATACGTGTGAGTTGTTAGTTTCACATTGCTTGGAAAAGTGGAGGTTGATCATTTTATAAGTGAGAGGATCTATAGACCTATCACCTTAAGGTTTATGGGTGAATATGTGGTGTCTCTTTCACTTGTGTGTTTTCTCTTGACCCAATATGAATGCTTCTCATGATGATCCAACAGTGGTATTAGAGCTGATGCTTCAATTAAGGGACCGACTCCTTGTATCAAAAGTCTTCCTAATATGGTGGTGGTAAGGAAGTGTGTCTCATTTAAGTGCCTGCAATGGCGATACAAGTATGTGGATGAAATAGTTTCCACTTGATGGGGAGTATAGTGGTTTAACTCACACTTGAGGGGGAGATTGTTGTGCACAAGTGTGAGTCGTTAGTCCCACATTGCTTGAAAAGTGGAGGTGAAGCATTTTATAAGTGAGAGGACCCATACATCTATCACCTTGAAGTTTTGGGTGAATATGTGGTGTTTCTTTCACTTATGTGTTGCTCTTAAGCTAATTTGGATTCTCTCATGATGACCTAATACATGCCCCCACTCGTAATAATTCTTGTAGAATGAACCATATGAAGCTTTAGTTACATGAAAAACAGTTCTTTTGGTGACAAAATGAGTAGTATGCACTACTACAAATAATACATTTCTTGACAAAATTTTAACCTCACCCAACAAAAAACTGAGGTAAAATATCAAAGCGCGTCATGTTTAAGTTTTTATTTCTTTAAAAGTGATGCCTTCTTTTTTTCTTTTTTTTTTAAAAAAATTAATAATTTATTCCTTTAGTTATATTTAATATTTGAGGGATTATATTACAAGATTTTATTATAAAACCACTCGTTAATCAGATTTTATCCTAAAGCTAACTTATATGTAATCGCTCCAAACTTGTTCACGTGATTCTTTGGGATGAATTACAAGACGGAAAAAATATTTAATGTTCTTCCTAAGTTGTCAATCAAGAAAAATTTACTTCTAAACATAATCATCTTGTTCTCTTTCATGTGAAAAAAAATTCCATTGTTAAAATCTGGATTTGTTTAAATATTTTATTTTAATATTTTGTGTAAAAAATATAATTAAAAAAATAGTTTTTCCCCTCTAGTTTTAGTAGAAATCGAGAGGTATGTGGCGTTTGTGGTGAAACATATTTTATTGTATGTTTTATCATAAATATTTATATCATTAAAACAAACATTAATAAAATACTTAAGAGAACAATAAAATTGTGTGAAGTACTTCCAAAAAAACATCAAACAAATTTAAAATATTAGGAAATATATTTAATCTAATATCTATTTAATTAATTAAAATAAAAATGTGTTGACTAAAAGTTAATTTAAATTTAATGAGGTTTGAATGCAGATAATAAATTTTATAAAAAATATTTTTTATTTAGAGACGAATATTTTCGGTCTCTAGACTTTTTATCAGTTAAATAAGGAATTAGAGACGAATTTCGTGCCGTTTTAATTATTATCGTCTCTAATATTTGTCTCTAATATTCGTCTCTAATAAATGTTATTAATAAAAAACAAAACTTAATATGTTAGAGACGAAATTACTGATAGAAATAATAGGAGACGGTCAAATATGTCTCTAAAGTTTGTTTATAATTTCAAAAAGTACATTACGATCTCTGTAAATTAAATTTAATGACCGAATATTTTTCATCTCTAAATTTTGTAATATTTAATTTTTTAGTAGTGATTTTTAGTAATAATTGAAGCAACAAAAAATTTTCGAACATATTTTATTGAATAAAATATAAGTGTGTTTCTTCATCGTCCTTAAATGAGTAACAACGCTTACAACCCTGCCATTAATAATTTGATAGTACTTAATCCATAAGACACCCAAATGTTGTTGGGAAATCATCTACGTTTAATCAGAGCGTCATGAGATTTTACAAATTAAAATAGCATTGTGTGTACTTCAAATTTATTTTATTTATCTAATTCTTTTTAATTTTATATAAGAAACAAATTCATACAATATCCAATATTTATTTTTCACCATGGTTCAAATGGAGCGCAATACCAATATTTGTCATCCTAGATTTATGATGAAGATGATTCCAACATAGATGGAGATTATATTTATAGATTGAAATGATAAAAAAATGTAAAATAAATAATTTTATATATTAATAAAACATGAAATATATATATATATATATATATATATATATATATATATATATATATATATATATATATATTGAAATACACTGATAATGTAAAATCCTTTTACACTGTCAGTTAATTATAACCGTTGGATGTTGAAACAAGTTTGACTTTTATTTTAAAAATCTTTAAAGTAATGCAAACGGGTGATGGTGATGAATCAATTGTGTAAAACATTTTACACTGACAGTGCATAGTAATTAATCTCTCTCTCTAAATTCATCTGTTTCATATTATAAACAAATTTCATCTTTCTAAATTCATTAAATAATTAATATATCTGATCTATCATTTAATTATATAATCGTGAGGTAAAGTGACATCCTTTAAAAATAAAAATATACAGTTCTTGGGGATCGAACTCATTCTATGTTCAACTTTTTTTTGTGGATTATTCAAAAAATCTAGGGGTAAAATAGAAACATTTCATGTAGTCCTTCCTTATCTCATCTGGGTAACCGAGGTACAATCCACCTCGCGTCCGAGGTGAAACAAGGTTATTTGTAATAGTGATGATTTTAATCAAAATAAATCTAATTTCACTAAATTGAGGATATGAATTTCAAAACTTGATTTTTTAATACAACTATGTCCCTGATTGCATGTTTAAAGATAGGAAAATATCAACTAATTTAATGGTATTTATTTTGGTAACAGAAGAATCCAAAGAAAGGAACATTTTTTAAATTATAAGAAAACATAGTGTATGGTCTATCACTTTTCTTAAGATTATGTTGTAAGGATTTATTTGAATATGTCAATAAAAAAGAGATGATTAGAAGAAATTCTGTCAAAATAAAGAATTGCATAAACTATTAGAAGTTGTAAATTTTTTCTCGTAACAAATGCATTGGTGGGCAGGATGATTTCTTGTAACAAATCGCATAAATGTAAGTTAAAAACACCTAAATTTTTCTTGTATAATTTTTTTTTAAAAATTGAGAATTAAATATTGCAATTCCAATTCAGTGAGTCAAAAACACCTAAATTTTATAATTTTATCAATGATGAAAGAAAGAAGAGAGTTATAAAATATTCAAATTATTTAGTGACTTTTATTGGAAGAGAGAGGGGGGAGGGAATGAGAGGAGAGAGAGAGGGATGGAGAGAATTTATTACATAAATAATTTAAATCAAGACCAAAATTAAATAAAAAATATGTTTATGTTTTAATGCGTGCGAACATTTAAAAAATGGACAAACGGGCAAGAAAATGTAGAATGTGGTCGAATGAAGAAAATATAATGATTTTTATCTCATCATAAAAGGTAGAACCATTTTTCTTATATATGGAGAATGCAACATATCATTAATTAATAACTTGATAGCTTATTATCGATTACATTTTCAATCAAAAACTACCAAACACAAAAGCTTAACAAAACACAATAAAACTTTATGCCAGAAAAATTATAACAAAATGACATTCATTTTATTTAGTACATAACAAGAATAGGCATCCATCCTATCTATTAACAAAAAATGATCTGTAAACTACTAAAGGAACAATATTATTTTAAAACAACAAAAGATATACTCATCTCGTAAAGAAGACGTAGAATATCATCCTGCAAAAAATTATTTGCATATGGAGGCAGCAAATAAATGGCCAGATATAAAAGATAACTTAATTGTGCAAACTTGTATAGATATAGTGCAATTTATTTTGTTTGTTATGGCTGATTATTAAACATTCAGGTACTAAAATGGAGGAATATAAGAAGATTTAATATGTTTAAATATCATATATCCTTGATATCCAAAAATAATGAATGAGTAACTAGATATAAATTGTAGAAATTCTTTTGTTATGAAAAATAAGAAAAAATAGCAGTCAGTACCTGTTTATCATTCATCTACTTTAGAGTAACGAGAGAGTTGCATTCATTCTTTCCATCATATGAAGACTTTCAATATCAGAGTGTTCAAGAATTTGGAGTAAGTTTCTCTCCAAGAGGGTTGTAACAATAATGAGCCTGCCAACCCAACAAAACCAGTAAAGATTCCTATCCTCATGCTCATGTATAATGCTTCCAAAATTACTGAATTGTCATCTCCTGTATTAGTTGTTTGCACTTGAGGTTTTGGTGGATCTTGTCCTAGATATTTTCTATCAAGTGGTTCTCCACATAGGTTAGAATTTCCTTCAAAACCTGAAACACCGAATGTCTGCAATTGTGTTCCAATTGGAATTTTTCCATAGAGTTCATTGTTTGACAAGTCCAACCAAGTGAGACGATCAATATGAGATAGACTAGAAGGAATTCTTCCTGAAAAGTGATTTCTTGACAAATCAAGAAATTCTAGGAATTTTAAATTTCCTATGTTTGAAACGATTTCTCCGCTGAGATTGTTAAATTTAAGGAAGTAAACCCAAATAAGTACTCTATTTCAGTTGGTATTTTCTCGGTAAGATGGTTACACGAGAGATCAATGGTTTTTAGAAAAACATCTTCATTTTTGTAGGGTTGGTATATACTTTTCCACATCAGGAATAAGATGAAAACATAATCCATAGAAAAATCCCTATTCCTTGGAAAATACCCGTGCTCTATTGATGTAGTTGAGTTCACGAAGTTCTGGGCTATTGAAATAAAAATTTGTATGCAAGTTGGGATTCCTCCTGATAAGTTATTTAGTGACAAATCCAAGACTCGAAGTTTTCTCAAATAACAAATATTTGAAGGTATATTTTCCTAGATGTTATTGAATCAAAGGCTTAAGATGACTAATTGTTGCAAGCTACCACTAATCCATGAAGGTATTTGACCATGAAACATATTATCCTCGAGGTTCAGAAAAGTCAACTTGTTTGAGAAATTCTTCAATGAAGAAGAAAGTTGACAACTTAAACTATTATTTCTTAAACTCAAAGCCTCCATGTTAACAAGGGAACCCATTGAGAACGAAATGTTTACCAACAACTGGTTATTGCTCAGGTCAACATATTGTAATGAAGGTAAATTACTCCAACAATCGGGTAACTCACTTTTTAATTGATTGTTTGATATATCAAAATTTCCTAGATTGTTGGGATCATTTTTGTTGCATAGAAAATGAACTAAATCTGAAAATTTATATTAGAAAGATGTAGCGCTTCTGCTTGAAGTAAATAAGAAGGTATGATACCTTCTAGTTTATTTGAACTCAAATCCATTGTAGAATACATGGTAAGATTGAGTTCCAAATTGGGAATCCTGTCTGTGAGATTGTTATTTGAAATGAACATGAAAGACACTGTTTGCAATTTTTCCTAAAACCAGTGAGATTGTTATTTTGAACTGGAGGACACCACCAATAGTGCATGAAATATAAAAATGATATAAAATTTCATCTTAATTTTACTAATTTAATAAAGAACAAATTTTAAAGAATAAAAAAAATATATGCGTACAAATGTTTTATATAATAACGGTGGAAAGTAACCGTTGTAATATTGTGTCATCAAAGTTATTTTTTCTAGTAGTGCATGTTATTAGGTATTAAGTTGATAACATATAATGATTACATTTCCATACGAAAAGTAACAAACTTGAAAGCTTAACAAAACACAATCAAACTCTATCGAGGTATTCATCCTATCCATTATTCTAAAACATCAAAGCATGCACTCATCCAGTACGGTACAGCTAGAGATTCTGCACAAACACAAAAAAACAAACAAAAAGTTAAAACTTTAAAACAAAATCCTCAAAACATTGAAATTGGATAAGTGAAATATATAGATTAACTTAAATGTGCAAACTACAAATATATTATGAGATTGAACATTGCATAAATTGTTCAGATATAAATTTATATCACGCATATATCCCAAAGTCCAAAATTCAGTATAAACTTATATTAACAGTGGTAATGATAAACTACCTGTTCATCGTACATTCACTCCTTCCACCACATGAAGGCTTTCAATATCAAAGTGTTCAAGAATTTGGAATAGGTTTCTCTCCAAGAGGATAGTAAAAATATTGAGCTTACCAAGCCAACAAAACCAGTGAAGAATCCTATCCCCATGCTCATGTATAATGCTTCCAAAAATATTGAATTCTCATCTCCAACATCATCAGTTGGTGGCACTTGATGTTTTGGTGGGTCTTCTCCTGGATATTTTCTATCAAGTGGTTCGCCACACAGATCAAAATTTCCTTCAAAACTTGAAGCATTGAATGTCTGCAACTGTGTTCCAATTGGAATTTTTCCAAAAAGCTGATTGTTTGACAAATCCAACATAGTGAGACGATCAATATAAGTTAAACTAGAAGGAATTCTGCCTGATAAGTGATTTCTTGACAAATCAAGAAATTCTAGGAACTTTAAGTTTCCTATGTTAGATATGATTTCCCCACTGAGATTGTTACTTGACAAATTTAAGGAAATCAAACCACGTAAGTACTCTATTTCAGTTGGTATTTTCCCTGTCAGATGGTTACATGAGAGATCAATGCTTTTTAGAAAAACATCTGCGTTTGTGTAAGGTCGGTCTACACCTTTCCATGTCAGGAATAAGTTGAAAACATAACTCATGTAAAAAGTTCCATTCCCGGGATTATACAAATGCAACATTGATGTAGTTGAGTTCACGAAGTTTTGAGCTATTGAAGTAAAATTTTGTACGCAAGTTGGGATTCCTCCTGATAAGTTATTTAGTGACAAATCCAAGACTCGAAGCTTTCTCAAATAACATAGATTCAAAGGTATATTTCCGTAGAAGTTATTGAATCGAAGGCTTAAGATGACTAACTGTTGCAAGCTATCTCCAATCCATGAAGGTATTTGACCATGAAACATATTTTCCCCAAGGTCCAGAAAAGCCAACTTGTTTGAGCAATTCTTCAATGAGGAAGAGAGTTGACCACTTAAACTATTATTTCTTAAAATCAAAGCTTCCATGCTAACAAGGGTTCCCATTGAGAAGGGAATGTTTCCAGACAACTTGTTATTGCTCATGTCAACATATTGTAATGAGGTTAAATTACTCCAACAATCCGGCAACTCACCTTTTAATTGGTTGTTTGATATATCAAAAATTACTAAAACGTTAGGATTATTTTTGTTGCATAGAAAAGAAACAAGATCTGAAAATTTATTATCGGAAAGATAGAGTGTTCCTGCTTGAAGTAAATAAGAAGGAATGTGACCTTGTAGTTTATTTGAACTCAAATCTATATAAGAACTTTGGACTAGCTTGAGTTCCAAATTGGGAATCCTTCCTGTAAGATTGCTATTGGGAATGCTCACGACAGACAGTGTTTGCAATTTGCCCCAAAACCAGTGAGGTATTGGAGGTAGATTACAGACATTTGAAAGGTAAAGCGATAATAAATGATTTTGTGTTTGAAGCCAATTAGGAAATGTAAAATCAAAATTGCAAGATGAACAACCAAAATATATTAATTGAAAAGGAGGAACCCATTGATCACTAACTTTCATAGTCAAGGAGTTTTGAGACAAATCTAGGTTCTTCAATTTGGAGAGGTTTGTGAAATGAGATTCAGAGATTATACCTTCAAAAGAGTTATCGCCCAGGCCCAAAATCTCTAACTCTGTAAGCAATCCGATGCTCGTGGGTATTTCTCCAATGAGTTTATTTCCACCAAGTGATAACCATCTCAAAGACAAGGGAAAAGAAAGGTCCGGTAACGTGCCAGAAATATGATTATACGATAATGACAAATGTTGTAAGGAGGATACATTTCCAATGGATTTAGGGATGCCCTCTATACTATTGTAAGGCAGATTGAGTGTCACAAGTGAGTGCATTGAAGTGCCAAAATCATCTGGAATGACACCTCTTAAAAAGTTATGAGACAAGTCAAGGTACTGAAGATTGGAACTGTAATTAAATACCCAGTGGAATATCATCGATGATGTTAACTGATTCTTATCTACATCAAGGATAGTAAGATAAGTGGAAAAGTTCAAATGGGAATCAGATAACAAAGGGATATTGACGTCAGAAAGGCCACATTGACTTAGAGACAGCTTTTCTAGGATTGGAAGCTTCCCGATGAATTGCAAGGCGTGATGAGCAGAATCGTTGAGATTTTGAACTCTACTCAAGTCAAGATTTCTCAAAAAAGAGAGGTTGGATAGCCACTCAACATTCGCTTGAGTTCGCCACTTGATTCTAAGATCAGAATTGTAACCGAGCATAAGAGACTCCAACAATGAAAGATTTCTGAGTTGCATAGGGATATCTCCAACAAGATTATTGTGGCTGAGATCTAGGTCTTGCAGTTGTGTGAGATTTCCAAGTTGAAAAGGAATTGCTCCACTGAGTTCATTGTAGCTGAGATCAAGGTGTTGCAATCGTAACAGATTTCTAAGTTGAAAAGGAATTGCTCCACTCAATTCATTGTCGCTGAGATCAAGGTGTTGCAATTGTGTGAGATTTCCAAGGTGACAAGAAATCTCGCCATTATAAAAGCCATTTGAGAGATTAAGGTATTGTAATTTACTCAAGGAGCAAATAAATTTTGGGATTTCACCTCTATTATTCAAAAAACTAAGGTCTAGATAATTTAGATGTTGAAGCATGGCTATTGAAGGATTGATGTCACCGCTCAAATATTTTGAAGAAGATCCATGCAGATCAAGTCTTTCAACATAACCTGTTTGGTTATTGCATTCAACTCCATTCCATTTGCAGCAATCTGCATTTGGATTGTTCTTCCATGTGGACAACAAGCCAAACTCATCATGAAGACCTTGTTTGAATGTGAGGAGTGCATGTCTCTCCCTCTCTTTGCATTTCATGTCTCCATTTTCTGTTGTTGAGTTGAACTTGGAAATGGAGGACAACACCAATGATGCATGAAATATAAGAATGATATAAATTTTCATCTTAATTCACTAATTTAATAAAGCACAGATTTTCGGTAATGATACTATATTCTAAGAGTTATACAAGTCCATATATATAAAGAAATATGTTCAATAGAATTTTTTTCTCTCTGCTTTCTCTTATCTTAAATTTGTAATATCCATTTTCTTTGATTTTAATAAATTTCATTTTTTTTTGTTTGCCCAATGGACGGGATTTTTATATTACCATTTCAGTATTATCAGTTTTGGCTTGCCCATTGGATGATTTTTAATTTATTAGTCTTTCCTTACTATACATAATTGTAGCCAAATGTTTATCGTCCATTCATTTATGCTCAAATTACTCCATAATTAAAGATAAGATTTTGTCATTTCTACAATTTTAATTTTTAATGAATGAAACTAGATAAATAACTTTAAACTTGCAAATTTCACTATTCTTTTGTTTTAACACGTTTATTTTTTTTACTTTTCAATTGAATATATTAGTTTCTACGGTGTCTTTTTATAATAGTTGTTAATTCTTTTAAATTTTGTAAAATACATAATTGTAATTACAAGAGAAAAACTTGAATGGAAATAAACATAAATTCATACTTTTAAAAACATTCAATAAGAAATGAAAAAATTTAAATTTATTTAATTTAACTTTTTTTAATCAAAATTATGAGTGATTGTGATTATAAAAAAGAGAGAAAATGTCATTTTTATTATTTTAATTAATAAAAAGTTATGATTGGTTATTTTTAAAAGTACATTATGTTTGTATCTATATATATATATATATATATATATATATATATATATATATATATATATATATATATATATATTCTTAATTATGACCTTCAAAAATTCATCTTTATTTTCTTTAAAATCAAAACACATACTATTTTTTTTTCATATCATGATTTTGAATATTAAAAAAATGAAAAAAAAATTTGAAATATATATTTTACTTAAATCTTATTTATTATTTTTTGAAATAATTTTTGAATTATAAAAAAGAAAAAAAATTCATATATATTTTCAATATAATATTTTACTCATTTTGAATAAAATAATCTAACAGTCCAACACTTACTCCAACTTTTAAATATATTGTCTCAAATTTTAAAAATAAAGAGATGCGTGAATCTAAACACTATTAAATATTTTTGGTTTTAATAAAATCATACCAAAAATAAAAGTTGAAACAAATATCTTTAGTGTCAAATTAGTTATTGCACAAATTTTAAAGACTTGTCAGTGTTTATTGATATCAAAATATTATAGAGTATGTAACATTTTTCAATTATATTTATATACTTCACTATTACATTCTTCATGTTAAGACGAACAAGTAAATTAAAGACAAAAAATAATATTATTGGTTTCTCACATCCATATGAGTGTCAAAGAGACATGAGAATCAGAATATAAAAAATGATCACATGTAATATCTTTTAGAGTTATTAAAATTTACAAAAATTAAATTATAAATATCATTGTCAACTTACAAGCATATACATTTTCTTTTAAATAAAACGTTCATTTTCATTGTTGATTAATTCATATTGTTGTCTATATTATAATTCATAATAAATTATTATAATATAATTCTTTAACTATATTTAAAAATAAATAAATATGATTTAAATTAAATATGAATCAAATAAAAATTAATTTTTAACTACACATCACGCAGGTCTTATTCTAGTTATATTTTATTTTTAAAAAAAAACTATTAAATAATTGCTCAGACACTTGTGGCCAAGAAAAAAATTAAGAATATGATTTTGAGAAATATTTGTAATTGTTAGTGTTTATGTTGAAATTGATTTATATTAAAATTATATATTGATTCAAAAATTAAGAATATACAAAATCAAATATAATACGGTTTTAAAATTGGAACAAATTGTGTGTATATATTTTAATAGTAAATTTTATTAATAAAATCTATTATATTAATTGTTTTTTAATTAATAAAAAATTTCGAAATACAAATAGAATATAATTAGTTTAATTTAAACTATAGTAGATTCACAGTTGTAACCTAATTTTTATGACCCATTCATTTAATGCTCTGTTGAAATCCACATGCAAAGTTATGATTTTGTCATGTATTCCATTTCAACTCTTAATTGATGGAACAAAACCAATTTCTTGATCAATAATTGCTTACCTACATCGTGTCGCCTGAAAAAATTGAAAAATATTTGAAATTGTTGGAGCTACTATGTCACGTTCACATCTCTTTTCCTTCCATGCACGATATATCTAATGTTAAGACAATCAGATAGAAGAAATAGATTTTTCCAAACATACAAAAACGACACCTAATTTTAATCATTTTTTCATTCTAATAAAAAAATAAGAAAATAAAATAAATAAATAGGTTGGCACCCGCCAACCCATCACCTTGGTGGGGTAGATTATATTTATAAGTTCAATTTCACTTGACGGATTTGTTCGTCCCTCCTTTTCTTAAGGGCTTAAGACGGATTTGCTCGTCCCTCCTTTTCTTACGGGCTTAAGACGACATGGACTAGACGGCTTATTTTGCACCCTTACTTCTGTTATGTTAGTTTTAATATATTATATTTTATCGTATTTTTATACTATTAATATTAATAAAAAAATTTATAATTTTAAATCAGTCATTGAAATAGTACTGAACTTCAACTGATTTATCTTTTAATCATATGATTTGAAATTTAGATTTATTTTTGCATCTGCGGTCAAATCCTCTCGACTCCCCCAACAATTTTTGGATAAAAATTTCTCAGTGATGAAATCTAAAAAATCTATTCTAAATGTGATTGAACAAAATTTTAAGTGGGCAAATCTTGATCCTACTTTATCACTTGTTGCATTTAGAGGGGATTTCTCTACGGCTACTCGGAGGCTTGATTTTTCAGATGATGAACGAGCGCCAGACTCAGACTCTCCTACTAAATTGGCCCTATAGAATCTTTCTCCTATGCACTCATTTTCATTATTGGACATAGTTATCTCTCCTCCTTCATCTTTGGATTGTAGTGTGGATTTTGCAGATACTCCATATATTAGACAAGCGTCAGACTCTCCTTCTGAACATGCTTTAGTGCATCAATCTCCCGGAGTCTCCACTCCTCTGTTGGATTCAAGTATTGTTAGTCCTCTAACTTCCGTTGGAGTTTGTATGCATGGTAGTTTTCCCAGAGCTATTCTTGAGGAAGACTTGAGTTCACAATGTCTTAAGTTCTCCAAAAGTCTGAATTGTGCTCCTTTTCTAAGTGCTTCGAGTCATTTACGCACGACATATTCCTTAATCTCCAGAGTTCTTTGATTCTTTAGATAGAAATAAATAGCCAAGGTTTTCAAAATTTCCAAACAATTAGGTTGTATTTTTGTGCTTAGTTCTAAGACTGAGGTTGAGCGTTTAGTGGGCCTAGAAAAAAGTGATAGGCAATTGAGATAGCTAGATTGTTTAGGAATTGTGTTCTATATTGAATAGGTATTTTAATATTCATAGGTTAAGGAGTAAGATTAAGTATATTAAGGTGAGAGGGCTCATTCTCTCTAAGTCTTTAGTCTTCATAGCGATCCAGGAGTCTAAGATGGGTGGTGTTTCTGATCTTTTGTCTATTCCTTATGGGAGAATTATTTTTTGTAATTGGCGTTTTTCTCTTTTTTTAGGTAAAGTTGATGGTCTCCTTTCTATTTTTTGTACCTCTAATGGATCATCTCTCTTTTGTTTTGTTGGTCCTGGGAACTTGGTGTCTATCTTTAGTGGGGGTGGATAAGACTACTTGTTTTATCGTTAATATAATAATATTTATTATAAGTGTATCCCATGAGAGAATAGGGCTTTATGGAGGGACCTCGTATTAAGGAGGGACATTCATGGTGGGGATGTATGGTGTGTTCTAGGAAACTTTAATTTAGTATGTTCTTTGTCTAAAAGAATCGGAGGGGATGGTTATGTTCACAATGTTAGTAAATTGAGTTTCTCGAGTTAACCAATCATCTTTGAGATGGATTTTCTTGATCTCCCCCTTCTTGGTAGGAGTTTTACTTGGTACTCGTCGTTCAATGGGGGTTGCGAGCCATCTAGATATGATCTTTATATCAATAGATTGGTGGGAGTTGTGGGGGACAACGTCTCAATGTGCTCTGCCTAGATATGCCAAATCACTATCTTATTGCTTCCGGATATTCCAACCAAATATGAGGTTTTAAGCCTTTTTATTTTAATAACCATTGGCTTTCTCTTCCCCCTTTTCCTGAGTTGGTTCTTAATAGTTGCTCAAGTTTCCACTCTTCTAGTTGGAAAGCTTTCGTCCTTAAAGAGGAGCTTAAACCCTAAAAGATGCTCTAAAAGCTTGGAATCATCAAGTTTTTGGTGACCTTGATACCCAAATAGATTCCTTCATGGAGGAGGTAAATCATCTAGATCCAGAGTTGAGCATGATGGGCTTTCAATAGGGGTGATAGCTTTTAGGAAGAAAAGTTGTCAAATATCTGATCCCTTCTTTGGAGAAAATATGTTTAGCTTTTTCAGAGGGTTAAAGTCAAGTGGCTTAAGGAGGGTGGTTCTAACTGCACATTAACTTTCACCTCCTCTGACTGCATTGTACAAGGCAACCATACCCTAATGAGGATTGGTGCAACTAATCTTCATCACAGCCTATACATCCTCATCTTGCCTACCTCACCCAAAACTGCTTTTCAATTCAATTGTAATTCTAGTTCCCATGCCCACATCAATAATTATACCCTTTTGCACAATAGACTTGGACATCCCTCTAATGAAGTTTTACTTCAAATCAATAAAAAAAATCCTTTAACTAATTTTTCTAAAAATTCTTTACCATGTGATGTTTGTTTTTATGCTAAACATAAGAGATTACCTTTTCAGGACAGTATAAGTGTTTCCCTTAAACCTTTTGACCTTATTCATATGGATATATGGAGACCTTTTTCCATACCTTCCATGAATGGTCACAAATACTTTCTAACTGTCATTGATGATCACACTTGTTATTGTTGGATTTTCTTAATGAAACTTAAATCTGAAGCATCCTTGTTAGTTTAATCTTTTATTAAATTTGCTCAAACTCAATTTACACAACCATCAAAGTAATCAGTCGGATAATGGCCATGAATTTACTTTAAAACATTTTGATGTCACTAATGGTATTCATCACCAAACTTCTTGCATAGATACTTCCCAATAAAATGGCTTAGTTGAACGTAAACATCAACATTTGCTAAATATCACTCGTGCTTTACTTTTACAATATAAACTTCTAAAAGTTTTTTGGTCACATGGTTTTACATATGTTGCTTTCTTAATTAACTGGTTACCCACTAAATTACTCAAATTTCAATGCCATTTTACTCTTTTATTTTGGCGTTATACATAACTACTCTATTATGAAAACATTTGGATGTCTTGTGTATGCTTGTATTTCTAAACGTAATAGAACCAAACTTGACCCTAAGTCTTGTAAATGTGTACTTAGGAACTAAACATGGTGTCAAAGGACACTTTTTATATTAAATTAGTAGTAGGAATATTTTTATTTCTCATGACACTATATTGTTTGAGCACGTATTTCCTCTTCCGACTCATCCTATCACCTATGACTCTTATTATGACTATGACTCTCATCTCCCTCCAACTAACCCTCCCAAAAATAATCCAAACATCACTAACCATAATAACAATAACCTTATTGACAACCCTAACCCATTACATCCCCTTCCCCACACCTGTCCCAAACCTCCATAATTCCAATCACACTACTCACATTCTAATCTTGACATCCAAACTGCACCTGATAATCCTATCACCTCTACCCCGCCCTCCACCCAACATGTCTTAAGAAAATCGTATAGAATGTCTAAGCCTCCTACCAATTTACAAGACTATCATTTCTCCCTTTTACGAGGTACTTCTTGTTCCTCCCTTTTAACTACTTTAGGTATGTTTTCTCACCCCTTTTCTAATGTCTTATCTTATGACAATTTATCTCTCAATCATAGAATATTTAACCTAACCATTTATAGCAAAGTTGAACTCAAATCCTATTCTAGTGCCATTAAAGGTCCTAATTGACAACAAGCTATTAATGTTGAACTTACATCTCTCACTAACACCAATACTTGGGATCTTATTTCCCCTCCTCCCAATAAAATTGCCATCGGTTCAAAATGGATTTTTAAACTAAATATTTTGGCTAACGGTACTATTGAGAGATGCAAGGCAACACTTATCGCCAAAGGTTTCAATCAAACTAAGGGTTTAGACTATTTAGAGAATTTTATTCCTATTATAAAAATGACTACCATTAGATTATTATTATCTATTGCTTCTACATTAAATTGTCACCTTCATCAACTGGACATTAACACTACCTTCCTCCATGGTGATTTAGAGGAGGAAGTTTACATGAAATTTTCCCTTGGTTTAAAAGTCCCTAATAATAATAGCAATATGGTCTATAAGTTAGACAAATCCATTTATGGCTTAAAATAGGCTAGCCGTCAATGGAACCAAAAACTTACTTCCACTCTAACCACTCTTGGTTATCATCAATATAAATCATATTACTCTTTGTTTACTAAGAAATCTCTTAATTCTTTCACTGCTATTCTTATCTATGTTGGTGATCTTATTCTTGCAGGAAATGACTTAACTGAATTTTCTAACATTAAATAGTTGCTTGACACGAAATTTAGCATAAAAGGTCTAGGTTATCTCAAATACTTCCTTGGATTTGAAATTGCTAGATCTTCTACAGGAATTAGCTTATGTCAACACAAATATGCTCTCAATTTATTGCAAAATACATGCCTTCTTGCTGAAAAACTTGTATCAACCCCAATGGATCCTAGGTGCCTTATACATAAAGATGATTCCCTCCTGAAAAAACCATCCACTTTGGGGAGTTTGATTGATAAGTTACTCTATTTAGCTCATTCTCGCCCTGATATTACGTTTGTTGTTTGCAGGCTCATCCAATACTTGGTTGCACCCACCAACACGCATATGATGGCTGCCACGAGGGTTTTACGTTACATCAAATAGGCCCTTGCACTCAGTCTTTATTTCAAGAAAAAATCCTCGCTCAATATCACCAGCTTCACAAATTCAGATTTGGGTACTTGTCCTATAACTCGCAAGTCCATCACTGGTTTTAGTTTTTTCCTTGGCTCAAATCTCATATGTTGGAAATCAAAGAAGCAAAATGTAGTGTCAAGATCCTCTTCTGAAGAAGAATATCGAGCTCTCACCAACACTTCTTGTGAGGCGCAATGGTTATTATTTCTTCTTCGGGATTTTTGCATGTCACACATACAATCGATCAAATTATTTTGCGACAATAAAAGCGCCATTGATATTGTTTCCAACCCTATATTCCATGAAAGAACCAACCACATCGAGATGGACTGCCACCTTGTTCGTGACAAACTTCAAACTAAGATAATCCACATGATGCTCATCAAACCTGCAAACCAAATAACAGACCTATTCACCAAGTCCCTCCACGGTGGTCCAATAAAAATATATTTTTCTTTTGACGAGAAAGTTGTGTATGAATTCAATAAAATATATATTTTTTCTTTTGATGAGAAAGTTGTGCTCCCCCTTTAATACTTTTATCAAATTACATGAAGTGGAGTTCATTTTGTTGACAAAATGAGTAGTATGAGTTAAATCAAAATAATTTTAAATTCATTAATTTGAAGATATGACTTCTTAAACTTGATTTTTAGATACAACTATCAAAACAATGTCCCTGATTGAATGTTTAAAGGATTGAAAATATCAACTAATTCAATATTAATCATTTTGATAATATATGTATCCAAATAATCAAACTTTTCTTTATATTATAAGAAAACAGACTGTATAGTCTATCACTTATCCATAAGATCTGTTGTAATGATTTATTTTAATATGTCAATAAAAAAATGACATGAGCTATTAGAAGTTGTAAACTTTTTCTTGTAACAAATGCATTGGTGAGTGAATAAACATGCGAATGAAGAAAATATAATGATTTTTCTCTCATCATAAAAGATAGAACAATTTTTCTTATGTATGAAGAGTGCAACATATCATTAATTAATAACTTGATAGCATATTATCGATTATATTTTCATACAAAAACTACCAAACACGATAGCTTAACTAAACACAATAAAACTTTATGACAGCAAAGTTACAACAAAATGACATCCATCATATCCATTAACAAAAACTGATATGCAAACTGTTAAAAGAACAACGTTATTTTAAAATAGCAAAAGATGTACTAATCTATACAAAAGGCATAGAAGATCATCCTGTAAAAAATTAATAATTTTAGTACTTTGAAACAACATCAAAGTATTGCAATTTTTATGGAATAAATTGCATATGGAGGCATCAAATAAATGGTCAGGGTATAAAAGATAACTTCATTGTGCAAACTTGCATAGATATAATGCGATTTATTTTGTTTGTTATGGCTGATTATTAGGCATTCATGTACTAATAGAGGAATAAAAGAAGATATAATATGTTTATATATCATATCCCCTTGATATCCAAAAATAGTGAATGAGGAACATGATATAAATTGTAGAAATGCTTTCGTTATGAAAAATAAGAAAGAATAGCAGTCAGTAGCTGTTTATCATTCATCCACTTTAAAGCAACGAGAGAGCTGCATTCACTCTTTCCACCACATGAAGGCTTTGAATATCAAAGTGTTCAAGAATTTGGAGTAAGTTTCTCTCCAAGAGGGTAGTAACAATATTGAGCCTACCAACCCAACAAAAGAATCATATTCCCATGCTCATTATAATGTTTCCAAAAATACCGAATTGTCATCTCTTGTATCAGTTGTTTGCACTTGATGTTTTGATGGATCTTCTCTTGGACATTTTCTATCAAGTGGTTCTCCACATAGGTTAGAATTTCCTTCAAAACTTGAAGCACTGAATGTCTGCAATTGTGTTCCAATTGGAATTTTTCCATAGAGTTCATTGTATGACAAGTCCAACCAAGTGAGACGATCAATATGAGCTAGACTATATTCTAAGAGTTATACAAGTCCATATATATAAAGAATTATGTTCAATAGAATTTTTTTCTCTCTGCTTTCTCTTATCTTAAACTTGTAATATTCATTTTCTTTGATTTTAATAAATTTCATTTTTTTTATTTGTCCAATGGACGGGATTTCTATATTACCATTTCAGTATTATCAGTTTTGGCTTGCCCATTGGATGATTTTTAATTTATTAGTCTTTCCTTACTATACATAATTGTAGCCAAATGTTTATCATCCATTCATTTATGCTCAAATTACTCCATAGTTAAAGATAAGATTTTGTCATTTCTACAATTTTAATTTTTAATGAATGAAACTAGATAAATAACTTTAAACTTGCAAATTTCACTATTCTTTTGTTTTAACACATTTATTTTTTTTACTTTTCAATTGAACATATTAGTTTCTACGGTGTCTTTTTATAATAGTTGTTAATTCTTTTAAATTTTGTAAAATACATAATTGTAACTTAATATTTGTTACAAGAGAAAAATTTGAATGGAAATAAACATAAATTCATACTTTTAAAAACATTCAATAAGAAATGAAAAAATTTAAATTTATTTAATTTAACTTTTTTTAATCAAAATTGTCAAATAGAAAGAGTGTCTCAAGTGAATGCATTATAGTGCCAAAATCACCAGGAATTGCTCCACTGAGTTATTGCAATTGTGTGAGATTTCTAAGATGAAAAGGAATTTCCCCATTCAGTTCATTGTGGGTGAGATCAAGGTGTTGTAACTCTAAGAGATTTCCAAGGTCAGAAGGAATCTTACCTATATAAATACCATATGAGAGATTAAGGTATCGTAATTTACTCAAGGAGCAAATAAATTTTATGGTTTATTCATTTAATGCTCAATTGATATTCACATGGAAAGATGTGATTTTTTCCTGCATTCCATTTCAATTCTTGAGTGATGAAACAAAAACAATTTCTTGATCAATAATTGCTCTCAAGAAATTTCTTGTCATACATGAATGCCGCAAAAATGGATTTTTTTATTCTATGCAATTTATTCATGTGGTTGGACCGACCTGATTCATGTCTTGTACAAAAAAAATAGTCTAAAATGAGTTTCATAAGGAAACATCAAATAGTTATAATGGACCCAATAATATCTGAGTCAAGTCTTGTATCCATTTAATAAGTTTGAAAACTTGACAGAAGTGAGAAGTGTTCAGAAAAACTGATAGAATAAGTCAAAAGAAAATTATAATCCACGTCCAAGGATATAATTAGTTTAATTTAAATCATATTGGATTCATAATTGTAACCTAATTTTTATGGTCCATTCATTTAATGCTCAATTGGTATTCACATGCAAAGATATGATTTTGTCATGCACTCCATTTCAATTCTTAATTGATGGGAACAAAAACAATTTCTTGAGCAATATCTAACATGTGACGAGTATTTATCCACTAGTCATCAACTTTCTTAGCTAACATATGCGTACCGAATCACATCTTCTATGCTTCAGAGAAATCCATCACTTTGAAAATCCTCTCAATCTCCCTGAGCCAAGTCTGTGCTCCATCATGATTGTACCTACCCTTGAAAGTAGGTGGACTGTTCTTCTAGAACTTCCCCAAATGTTGGAACTCGTCATTCCCATCAGCATTAGGTTAATTCTGCACAACTTGAGCAACAACCAGCAAAGCAGCATCAATAACAACTTCCTTTCTTCCATCCTTTTTTTGTTCCACACCAACAACAACAATAATGGTTAAAAAGAAACATCGAAAGTATTCAACTGTAACACCACATTGACTTAACAATTTGGCCGGACATACCGACCATCTCTGATACCACAATGTAACACCCTAAACATTATTTAAAACATTTATCAGAGTGAAACAATTCAACATGCAATTAAGGATGCTACACTACAACATACAATCAACCTTCTCATTCAAAAAGACATGTAACACTTGACAGTTATGAAAATAGTAGTAATAATAATATGTCTGAATGTTAACTTTTATTAAATAGCAGTAGAACAATAGTAACAAATGGTTAACTCGCATATCTAACATCAACATAACATGTCATTATAAGAAATGTTAAAACATAAAGAAAGACACAACATTCCAAATTCCCCGGTGTTACACATCAGAGCAGACGCCGACACTAAAATAAAACGGAAGACTTCATCTTCCACTCATATCTGAGCTTCTATTGCGGATTATTTGCATGTTACCCACATGGAGGCAACATGCAAACAGAAGAGTGAGATATCATAATTATATAAAGTAAAGCATGATAACAAGTAAGCATCAGACTATCACATGCACATCACCCATTCCACAACACAATTCCACATAATCCACACAACAACTATCCATACACAATAGCAACATAACAACCATCCGACATAATAACCACATAATCAACCATCCAACACAATAAAAAATGAAACCAATGTGCAATGCAATGAGACTCGACAACTCGACTCAATGCATGCGGTACCAATACGTGAACATGCGGGTTCACTGCTCCGATCCTCACATCCTATGATCAAAGCCACCAATTTGTTACCATCATCTCCGATAACAACTCGCTAATTCCATCACCTTCTAAATCTGCTATCGGCCCAATCCACACTATGGAATCTGAGGATCACCAACAACGAAGCATTTGTCCAACAACATGAATGCATGCCACATATTATACATGCAACAACCACCTCATGCACAATGACCCACCACCATAGTCAATGTACACCGCCAATACTGGCCATCATGCATCAAACACATTTTTTATAGCTCAACAATATCAACATACAACATAACAAGCAACAACAATGCATTTAAGATTATGTCACACCACCACATAAGCATTAAAATGCATTACAACACCATCACATAGAAAAATGTTCATTTTCAGGTACTAAGACTAATTTTAAATGAAAGTACATGCTATCAGTTTTTCGACGCTTCGAACGACACTCGAATCGGACACTCAAAACAAAACTTATGAATTTTTAAAGTTTTTAAGAAATTTATCCCAGTGTAACCGGCTACCCTAAAACCAGTAACCGGTTACACTACACCCTGTTGCGCAACCTGCACTACCATAAGCACACGGTAACCGATTATCCAAAAACCGGTTATCGGGTACATCCCCTTTTTTCCAGCCCCTGCGTGGCCTTTGTTTCACAGGGTAACCGGTTACCCAAAAATCGGTAACCGGTTACCCCCTCTAATTTTTGCCCAGAAACGTATTTTAAGCAGTGTAAGCGGTTACTCCATTTCTAGTAACTGAATACACTATTCTAGAAGCACTTTTCTACAACACTTTCAAAATGAAAATTACTTTAAATTCATCTCAAAACCCCATTTTTCTTACAAATCACTTGTACTATATTTTAACACGAAAAAGCACTTTTCCAAAGTTCAAAACTCGAACTTATTTACAATGAAAACATTCATAACTCAGTTCCGACTTTGACCCGAATCAACATCAATCATACAACATTGACATCATACAATCCAATCAAATTTTATGATTCTAACAGCAACAATTCATCATTCCAACATTAGTCACATCATCATCATACCACATACACACAATTCAACAATTACCAATTATCACGATGATCATGAATATAGAAAAGAAAAGCACAAAACCTACATGGCATAATCTACCCACCATCATCATGTTAACCATGAGGTAATTAGAACCTCATCCTTACCTTAGAGTTCCTAGAAATTGATTCTTTGACATTCAACAATGATGAATTTTCCTCTTGAGCCCTAGCCCTTTCTTCTCCCTTTCTCCCAAATGTTACATGTTCTCCATGTCTCTATCTCACTATCTCTTTTCTATTTTTATTATAATTCTTATTATTATTACTACTAATCTCACTAAATAAAATAATAACAAATAATAATACCTTTTATTATTTAATCTAAATAATAATAATAGTCCACTATAATTAAGTTAATATTCATCTAATATTAATTAATTAACTAAATAATAACTAATATAATTAATTAGTTTTACTCACAACATCACCCTTTCTACACTTTTGCTCACCCCCCCCCCCCCCCCCCCCATACCTTAATTTATATAATTCTAAGGAAGCTACCCCACACCAAGGGTAACACAACATATAAAAACACCAATCAACACAACACAACCACAACTATCACATAATTAAATAATGAAAATAATTTAAATAAAATCGGGACATTACAAGTTTCACGTTGAGGTTTTGGCTGAGTTTGTAAGAGGCGTTGGGTACTAAGATGAAGTTGAGTTTTTCTTATCACCCACAGACGGAGAGGACTATCTAATCCTTGAAGGATTTGTTGAGGGCTTGTGTGCTATAACAAGCAGTAGCTTGGGATAACTAATTGTTGTTGACTAAGTTCACTTATAATAACAGTTTCCATTCGAGTATTAGGATGACCCTTTTTGAGGCATTGTATGGTAGGAGGTGTATTCACCACCACCATTTATTATCAACCTTTTGTTTGCACATTCAGCCTGTTACTCAACTAGCAACTTGATTCTCTTAAAATTAGCGAACACCTCACTTAACTTATACAATGGATAAATCCACATTTATCTAGTGAATTCATCAAGGAAGGTTAAGAAGTAGCAGTTACCTCCTAGTGACTTCACTTGAAAGGGACCACACACATATGAGTGCATTATCTCCAATTTCTTATGTGACTTCATTAGCAAGTCCTATTTGAATGACCTTATAGCCTGCTCGGAAATGCAACATTCCTCACACATATTCTTTGGCATTATAATTTTGGGAAGGCCATACACCATCTTCTTTATGTCCATCAAATTGAGACTCCTAAATTTGAGATGGTCAAACTTTTGATGCCAAATCCAATTTTGATCTCCAATTGTGGTTGATGAAAGACATTGATGATCAAGCATATTGATCATGATCTTGAATGTTATGTGGGTTGACAAAAAGCCATAGAAGGAACATAAAATACATAAAAAAACGATTTCTTCTTCTCCATTATTTTTCATCACAATAATGTTTCCCGTTCCTTCAGATGTAACAATGATATTATCAGCATATCTGATGGATATCCTCATTGATTCATCAAGTTTAATAAAACATTTTTTCTTGCATGTCATGTAATTGTTGTAACCTATATAAAGGTACCACACATTTGCTTTCTCTTGAGCCTTGTAGCCATTAAAATGACCTCGTTTGAATAACTACCACAAGCAAGTGAAAACTGAGCCACACCCATGTCACCTCCATTGGACTCTTTGTTAAATTAGAAATATTGAGCATAATGACCAAAATTATGACAACAATAACATTGTATCTCCTTTCTCTCAACCTTCTTCTTGGGTTTTGGATTCTGAGTTGCATCATTCTTGTTTTTCTCACATTGACTTTTTGAGTTCTTGCCTGCACTACCACCTTCATTCCATTTCTTCTTCCATTTTTTATTTAACTTTATTGTTCTTTAAGGAATCTTCTTGAAGAATTTAGCCTTCAAAGTTTGTTCGGATACCTTATATGAATTTATCTACTTCCGCCTCAACTTGAGCGCTTCAAGAGATGCTTGTAATTCATCAAGATTCATCTATGACAAACTTTTGGATTCCTCAATGCCACAACAATATGATACAGCTTGGCAGGAAGAGCTCTTAGAACCTTCTCAACTTTTTGCAACTCATAGATTTCTCTTCACACGACTTTATTTGGTTTTTCAAAACCACCAACTTTGAGAAGAACTCAGCAATGGCTTCACCATCATTCACCTGCAGATTCTCATATGGTTTCCTCTAAGATTGCAACTATGCTAACTCCGATGTAGACATCTTATATAGTACTATAGAAACAGGTCTGGTACCAGGGACAAGATCAATATAAAACTCCACCTCTCTCTTTGCCGGTACATCTTAAATGTCATCTAGAAACACCTTTGGAAAATCCTGCACTACCTGCAATTCATCAGTCACCGCCTGAATCTTAGCAGATAACGCTGCGAATAGCCCAAACACCTGAGCTTCCTCTTCCAAAATCTCCTTCAAATCTCTAGAAGACAAAAAGCTAGCTTCTTCCTCCTCACCAGGAGCAGTAAATTCCAGCGACTTGTTATACCAATTGATATGAACATGATTAATCTCCAACCAGTTCATCCCCAAGGTAACATCAAGATTCTCTAATGGAAAGAACATAAGATCAATGCTAAAATCTTTATCAAAGATTAATAGAGGAAAATTCAAAAAAAAATTGAAGTAGTAGTGACCGAACCTTTAGCAGGAGTTTCGATAACTATTTCTCCACTCATATAAGACACAACAAGGCCTAGCCTTTTCACACAGTCAGCATCAATAAAAGAATGAGTAGCTCCAGTATTGATAATAGAAATCAAAGGCGTATTATTAATATAACATATACCTCTAATCAACCTATCATCACTGGAAGTCTGAGTCCCTGTCAGAGCGAACACCTTTCCTCCAGTTGAAGCTTTCTTAGGCTTCGGGCAATGAGTGCTGATATATCTTGGTTCACCATAGTTGTAGCAAGTCATCACATTCTCTTTGCAATCAGCAACCAAATATCTTTACTTCTCATAATTGTAACACTTCTTCACATTATTCTTGCATTCACTGACACAATGACCCAACTCACCGCACCTATAGAACTTAAGAGGAGTAGGAGCACCTCCCCCACTTGTCCTCTTACCATCAACAACTCTTTGTTTACCTATATCAGCTGGAGCATTATATAGCTTCCCATAGTTCCGATTCTGCTTTCCTCTTCTCTTGCCCAACCCCCTTGTAGTGAGCCGATCGAGCCTTACTATCATCCTCATAAATTCTACAGTTGTTCACCAACTCTAGAAACCTCCTGATCTATTGGTATCCAATAACCTTCTTAATCTTAGGACACAAACCATTCTCGAATTTGATACACTTCGAGAACTCAATTGTCGCCTCGCTGTAATGAGGATAGAACTTAACAAGTTCCACAAATCTGGAAGTATACTCAGTAACTGACAAATTACCCTGCTTCAGCTCCAGAAACTCAATCTCCTTTTTACCACGAACATCCTCCGGAAAGTACTTTCTCAAAAACTCCCTGCGGAACACAACCCAAGTTACAACTTCAGCTGCAACATCCAACACGTGACGAGTGTTGATCCACCAGTCATCAACTTCCTCAACTAACATATGCATATCGAATTGCACCTTTTGTGCTTCAGAGCAATCCATCACTTTAAAAATCCTCTCAATCTCCCAGAGTCAAGTCTATGCTCCATCAGGATCGTACCTACACTTGAAAGTAGCCGGATTGTTCCTCTGGAACTTCCACAAATGTTGGAACTCGTCATTCACACCAGCATTAGGATGATTTTGTACATGCTGAGCAACAACCTACAAAGCAGCAACAATAACAACGTCGTTTCTTCCATCCATTTTCTATTTCACACCACCAACAATAATAATGGTTAAAGAGACAACATCAACAGTATTCAACTGTCACACCACACCGACTCAACTACTTGGCTGGACAAACCGGCCTGCTCTAATACCATTATGTAACATCCTAAGTTTTCCTCGTGCAAATTTAAAACATCTATCAGAGTAAAACAAATCAACATGAAATTTAGAATGCTACACTATAACATACAATCAACCTGCTCAATTAAAAAGACACGTAACACTTGACAGTTATAAAAACAGTAGTAATAACCATATGTCCGAATGTTAACTTTTATTAAGTAACAATTTAACAACATTAACAAATAGTTAACTCAACATATCCAACATCCACATAACATGTCATAATAATAAATATTAAAACATAATGAAAGACACAACGTTCCAATTTTCCCGATGTTACACATCAGAGCAGATGCCGGCAAAAAAAAAACTGAAGACTTCATCTTTGACTCACATCTGAGTTCCTATTGCAGATTATTAAAGCACGTTACCCATGTGGAGGAAACATTCAAACATAAGAGATGACATATAATAATTATATAAAAGAAAGCATCATAATAAGTAAGCATTAGATTATCGTATGCACATCACCTGTTCCACAACACAATTTCATATAATCCATACAACGATTATTCATACATAATAGCAACATAACAATCATCCAACATAATCAACCATCCAACACAATAACAAATGCAACCAATGTATAATGCAATGATACTCAACAAATCGACTAAACGCATTTGGTACCAATACATGAACACTCAAGTTCACCACTTCGATCCTCACCTCCTAGGATCAAAGTCCTCAATTTGTTACCATCGCCTCTGATAATGTCTCACTGATTCTATCACCTCCAAAATCAGCTATCGGCCCAATCCACACAATGGGATTTAAGGCTCACCAACGACTGACCATTTGGCCAACAACATGAATGCATGCAACATACAATACATGCAAAAATAACATCATGCACAATGACCCAACTTCATAGTCAATGTACATCGCCAATACTGACCATCATGCATCAAACACATGTTATAAATCTCAACAACATCAACATACAACATAACAAGCAACAACAATGCATTTAAGGTTATGTCACACCACCACATAAATATGTCAATGCCTATCAACACCATCACATATAAAAATATTCATTTTCAGGTATTGTAACCAATTTTTAATGATAGTACATGCTCTCAGCTTTCCGACGCTTTGAATGGCACTCAAACCGGACACTCAAAATAAAAGCTATGAATTTTTAATGTTTTTAAGAAAATGTTCTGAATGTAATTGGTTACCCTAAAACCAATAACCAGTTACCTTACATCCAATAGCACAACCATACTTCCAACACGCACCTGGTAACCGGTTACTCAAAAACTAGTAACCGGATACACCCCCATTTTCAGCCCCTGCATGGCCTCTGTTACACAGGGTAACCGGTTACTCAAAAACCAGTAACCGGTTACACCCCTCAAATTTTGCCCAGAAACTTATTTTTAAGCAGTGTAACCGGTTACTCCAATTTTGGTAATTGATTACACTATTATAGAAGCATTTTTCTGTAACTTTTCCAAAACGAAAATTATCTAAAATTCATCCCCAAACCCTCATTTTCTCACAAATCGTTTATACCACATTTTAACACGAAAAACACTTTTCCAAAGTTGAAAACCTCAATTTATTTACACTGAAACCATTCATAACTCAGTTTCGACTCTGGCCCGAAATAATATCAATCACCCAACATTGACAACAAATAATCCAATCAATTTTATGATTCTAACAACAACAACATCAGTCACAACATGATCATACACACAATTCAACAATTAACAAATATCACAATGATCATGAACATAGAGAAGAAAACACCAAACCTAGATGACATAATTTACCCACTATCATCATGTTAACCCTTAGATAATCAAAACCTCACCATTACCTTAGAGTTTTTAGAAATAGATTCTTTGACCTTCAACAATGGTGAATTCTTCCCTTGAGCCCTAGCCTCTTCTTCTCAATTTCTCAATTTCTTCTCCTTTCTCCCAAATATTACGTTCTTTGAGTTTCTATCCCTCAATCTCCTTTTTTATTTTTATTATAATTTTTATTATTTACTAACTTATTATATTATAACTAGTTTCTTAATAATAATAATAATAATAATAATAATAATAGTAACAATAATAACCCACTCAAATTGAATAATTAAATTAATATTCATCTAATATTAATTAATTAAATAATAACTAATATAATTAATTAGTTTTACTTACAACACCATCATTTCTATACTTTTGCTCACACACTCCCCAACACCTTAATTTCTAAAGCAACTACCTCACACCAAGGGTACACAAAACATCAAAATACTGATCAACACAACACAATCACAACTATCACATAACTAAATTATAAAATATAATTTAAATAAAATTGGAGCATTACAGTACTCCCATTAGCCATGGATGGAGAAGATCGAACCATTGCTTTAGATACTTATTTGTTGGGTAACTTGAATTATAAGTTATTTGCAAATTGAGAAAAATAAAAAGAACAAAGAGAAATTGAGAGAGAAAAGTATTATTGGAATGGAATTGATAGAATTTTTTTTTACAAACATGTGTTACATCCTTTACCTAAGATCATACTAATAACTAATTGACTTCTAATTAGTAACCACATGCATAGTTAGCATTATCCATATACACAACTATCAATAACCACACGATAAACTATCATTAACCACTGATTGAACCATCAGTAATCACATGTTGAACTATCAGTAACCACTTATTGAACTATCAGTAACCACATGCTAAACTTTCACTCACCACTTCCTGAACTATCAATAATCACTTATCGAACTATCAATAACCACATGTTGAAACTTGAATTACACATCTAATAGTTATCAATCTTTGTAACATTCCTCTCAGCTAATTTCCTATATGATGTGTCAAAGGAGACAAATTATCAATCACGATTCCTAAAGATGAATACCTTTTAGGTTGGGAATCATATAAACACAAACTTCATGGTCAAACCATTTGACTTAAAGGAACCACCCCTCTCACAATGATTTGTTTATGATCCAAGCTAACCATTCTTTGGAACAGTATTGGAAATGTGGGAGCTACTTCATTGGGAAATGGGTTCATAGATTTCTCTTTTTCCAATTTAGAATATGTTCGTAGATGTTGATCAGTGAGCTCCGAGAATTTGAGTCATAGTATATTGGAGTTGTTTTCTTGGACTAGGGGCTTCAACCTATTTGTAATCAACCAATAATCATAGTATATTGGAGTTGTTTCCTTGGACTAGGGGCTTCAACCTATCTGTAATCAACCAAAATTAAAACACCAAATTATTAAACACTAAATTATCTTTCAAGAATATTTACGGGCTCTCTCAAGAATATTAAACACCAAAATTATCTTTGTTATTGCTAGTAGTATTGGCATTCTTATATGCATAGACTCCACTTCAAACAAGCCTTCTTTTGATAGAATTTTCAGTCACTTTGTTACAATTTAAGTGGATAGGCTTTGCATTTTTTTTAAAATTGAATATGAAAGACACTTCATTTTCTGCGGCTTCTATAGTTGCATAGGTCACTCCACTAATTCTACAAAAGGAGAGATGTAGTGGATGATAAGAAAGAAAAACATCATGTTGATCGCCCAAATCGTACGACAATTTATTATTATTTTTAACGTTTATCATGCCCTCCATAATAATAATAATAATAATAAAATAATAATATAATAAAATAACATTCCTTCATGTTTTATTATAATTTATTTTTGTTGATATTTTTGTACACTAAAAAAACAACTTTGAATAATTTTTCGAATATAGTTTCTAAATATTGTATTTTATATTTCTAAATAAAAAAATTAACTTTTCCAAAAAAGCGACGGGAATGAAATGACACATTTTTTCTTCTTAATGTAAATATTTTTTGTATCGACACAAATAAAAGATGTATAGCTTGTCAATATCTGAATAAGATATATCGATTTATTCTTTTATCATAAATTTAGTTTACTATTATTTTATATGTTTATGAAAAAATGTATAATGTGCTTTTGATTTAAAAATATATAATCTTAAAAAAAAAGGAGAAATTGAAAATGAAAATAAAAGAAAAAGAGTGCAAATGAATATAGAATACATGTATGTTAGATCGATAACATTATTATTTAGTCCTGTTTAAAGAACTTTTAGTTCTATTTTTTTTTGTCTATGTCCAATTTGTCTTACGGATTTTTGTTTTCTTTTGGTATTGCAATTCAAAATAAAAACATTATAAAAAAAACTTTAGTTTACGAGGTGAAAAACATCTCACAAACGCCTAAAAATACCTCACGCTATAAACTTGCGAGGAGACTAGAGACAAAAACGATAATTAAAACTACTCGTTAGGTGAAAAACACTTTATGATACACATATCTTTCAATGTGTACAGAGATTAGATATTTTTTGCTAGGTGGAAAAAGACATAAAAGTATAATTGAAACTATTGATTAGGTGAAAAACACTTTATGATACACGTATCTTTTAGTTTAAAAACACCTCATAACACATAAGAGGTAACATTTTCACTAAATACATTAATATGTTTAATAAAAATATATATTAAAACGATCTATGTTATTAACATTTAATAAAAATATATATTTAAAGAAAAATCATTTTTTTTATTTTTTTATATTTGTTGTTCTAATTTTTTTTTTTACAATTAAAATATAATCATTACATTTTTTAACTCTTTTTATAAAATATAATTTATAAATAATATATTTTTTTATATTATATTTCATCGTGAAGTATGTAGTTTTTGGTTGTCAATAGTAGAAGAAGCTTATTTAGAAGTCCTTTTGTTGTTTATCTTCCAAAGTAGGCATGGCAACATAACCCGTACCCGTGGGTACCCACCCGAACCCGCCCCGAAGTTGACGGGGAAACCCGCTTTGACTGGATTTGGGTTTGGGTTTGGATTTTCCCCGATTATAAAGAATGGGGATGGGTCGGATAATGGGGACACTAATACCCACCCCGAACCCGACCCCGAACCCGCCCCATTCATTTTATTATGTACACTATTATTATTTTGATGATTTAAATATTAAATAAGTGGCCAATGTTTTAGTATTTTGATTTGTATTAATTATTTAATATATTTAAATGTATGTATGGAATTTTTTTAGATTATTTTATTTTATTATTTATAATATAGTTTAATTTTATTAAAAGTAAATATTTATATTAAAAAATTGATTTTACTAAATGGATGGTGGCGGGGTGGGGATACCCGAACCCAACCCGAACCCGTTTGGGACGGGTTTGGTTTTAATTCTCCATCCCCGTTTGGGTTTGGGGCGGGGAACGAGGATTGTTTTGGGATTCGGGTTTGGGTTTGGGGGAGGTAAAAACCGTCCCCGACCCGCCCCGTTGCCATGCCTATTCCAAAGTAGTAATTGGGTTGTATGAGTCCAGAGTATGACATTCACACATGGTTGAAATCAAGTAAATTCCGAATTCCATTTTGTGTGCATCATAGATGTGAAAGGCTGAGAAAGGAACTGGAAAAGTAGTGCAAGTTGGAAAAATAGAATTGACGGTAAAATCCATATATGTGTATTGCTAATCGATTACCTATAGTGAGAAAGGAACTGGAAAGTAGTGCAAGTTGGAAAAATAGAATTGACGGTAAAATCCATATATGTGTATTGCTAATCGATTACCTATAATGAGAAAGGAACTGGAAAAGTAGTGCAAGTTGGAAAAATAGAATTGACGGTAAAATCCATATATGTGTATTGCTAATCGATTACCTATAGAGATACAAAGGAAGGTAGCCGCTTGGGAGCCAACCTATATGAACTGTACCTAGTATGAATGGATAGTCGTAGTATGACATTTGGGCAGTTCACTCAGATGAATGACCCCAGAAGTAGACCCCATGTGAGTAGTACCAAACGTATACAATGCTACCACACCCCATCGGCAAGATACGCGAGTATATTTATCCTCCCAAGAGAGAGTGGGAAGGGGAGTTCCTAAAGTTCAATGTGCAACTCAGATTAAATACTCGTAAGAACACAATCTATAATTCCTGGGAGATAGAGCATGATGGTCAATGATCTGCATGCCATACTAGTCAGTCGAGGACTACCTATGCAGTCATTGGCCTATGAGTTGCAAAGGGCGGTTGCCCTCTCGGCTCATTTCATATGTAAGGGACTATGCATAAGTAGCTTTGTGGGGTGGCTATGGGATAGACCAGGTTCTTAGTCTATTCTTATGACGAGACTCATCGTAGTCATGTGAGTATTTCATGAGTTATACGGTTAGGGACTTCTCATTGTCCGATGAAGTTTAGGGTCTTTTAAGTGTCGGCACCTAATTTAAGGGTTTATGTGTGACTCCTACCTATCTATCCTTTCTGCAGGTGTTTTTCCTATTCTCAACCTTTGTGTGTCGACAAAAATGTTATTTTATAAGGTGCTAGTGTTGTTTAGGGCGATGGGCACTTTGGAGGAGCATATGTGGATTTTTATATGGATGTCCGTAATCTAACCACTAACACCTGTGAAGATGTGCTCCACTTAGATTGAATCGGAGTAGTAGCGGCAACGAAAAATGGTATTGGAAGAGCTCAATAAGGTTCTCAGTGGAGAATCTGAGAGATGGATATTGTTGAGGAACGTGTGTAAGACACTTTAACTTAAAGT
>NW_026112816.1:0-59580 GCF_024323335.1 Lathyrus oleraceus | reverse complement strand
TGTTAATCATTTTTTTCAATACGCACCGTATTGATTTTCAATACTCGTCCGTGTTAATCATTTCTTTGTCAATACTCGTCCGTATTGATTTTCAACACTCGTCCGTGTTAATCATTTCTTTGTCAATACTCGTCCGTATTGATTTTCAACACTCGTCTGTGTTAATCATTTCTTTGTTAATACTCGTCCAATTGATTTTCAACACTCGTTTGTGTTATCATTGCTTTGTCAATACTCGTCCGTATTGATTTTCAACACTCGTCCGTGTTAATCATTTCTTTGTCAATACTCGTCCGTATTGATTTTCAATACTCGTCCGTGTTTAATCATTCTTTGTCAATACTCGTCCGTATTGATTTTCAACACTCGTCCTGGTTAATCATTTCTTTGTCAATACTCGTCCGTATTGATTTTCAACACTCGTTTGTGTTAATCATTTCTTTGTCAATACTCGTCCATATTGATTTTCAACACTCGTTTGTGTTAATCATTGCTTTGTCAATACTCGTCCGTATTGATTTTCAACACTCGTCCGTGTTAATCATTTCTTTGTCAATACTCGTCCGTATTGATTTCCAACTCGTCCGTGTTAATCATTTCTTTGTCAATACTCGTCCGTATTGATTTTCAACACTCGTCCGTGTTAATCAATTTTTGTCAATACTCGTCCGTATTGATTTTCAAACACTCGTCCGTGTTAATCATTTCTTTGTCAATACTCGTCCGTATTGATTTTCAACACTCGTCCGTGTTAATCATTTCTTTGTCAATACTCGTCCGTATTGATTTTCAACACTCGTCCGTGTTAATCATTCCTTTGTCAATACTCGTCCGTATTGATTTTCAACACTCGTCCGTGTTAATCATTTCTTTGTCAATACTCGTCCGTATTGATTTTCAACACTCGTCCGTGTTAATCATTTCTTTGTCAATACTCGTCCGTATTGATTTTCAACACTCTTCGTGTTAATCATTTCTTTGTCAATACTCGTCCGTATTGATTTTCAACACTCGTCCGTGTTAATCATTCCTTTGTCAATACTCATCCGTATTGATTTTCAACACTCGTCCGTGTTAATCATTCCTTTGTCAATACTCGTCCGTATTGATTTTCAACACTCGTCCGTGTTAATCATTTCTTTGTCAATACTCGTCCGTATTGATTTTCAACACTCGTCCGTGTTAATCATTTCTTTGTCAATACTCATCCGTATTGATTTTCAAAACTCGTCCGTGTTAATAATTTCTTTCTCAATACTCGTCCGTATTGATTTTTAACACATGTCCGTGTTAATCATTTCTTTGTCAATACTCGTCTGTATTGATTTTCAGCACTTGTCCGTGTTAATCATTTCTTTGTCAATACTCCCCGTTTCCGTGTTATTCACTTCTTTGTCAATACTCGTCCGTATTGATTTTCAACACTCGTCCGTGTTAATCGTTTCTTTGTCAATACTCGTCCGTATTGATTTTCAACACTCGTCTGTGTTAATCATTTCTTTGTTAATACTCGTCCATATTGATTTTCAACACTCGTTTGTGTAATCATTGCTTTGTCAATACTCGTCCGTATTGATTTTCAACACTCGTCCGTGTTAATCATTCCTTTGTCAATACTCATCCATATTGATTTTCAACACTATCCGTGTTAATCATTCCTTTATCAATACTCGTCTATATTGATTTTCAACACTCGTCCGTGTTAATCATTTCTTTTGTCAATACTCGTCAGTATTGATTTTCAGCACTTGTCCGTGTTAATCATTTCTTTGTCAATACTCGTCCGTATTGATTTTCAACACTCGTCCATGTTAATCATTTCTTTGTCAATACTCGTCCGTATTAATTTCAAAAACTCGTCCGTGTTAATCATTCCTTTGTCAATACTCGTCCGTATTGATTTTCAACACTCGTCCGTGTTAATCATTTTTTTGTCAATACTCATCCGTATTGATTTAATACTCGTCCGTGTTAATCACTTCTTTGTCAATACTCGTCCGCATTGATTTTCAACACTCGTCCGTGTTAATCATTTCTTTGTCAATACTCATCCGTATTGATTTTCAACACTCGTTATTGTTAATCATTTCTTTGTTAATACTCGTCCATATTGATTTTCAACACTCGTTTGTGTTAATCATTGCTTTGTCAATACTCGTCCGTATTGATTTTCAACACTCGTCCGTGTTAATCATTTCTTTGTCAATACTCATCCGTATTGATTTTCAATACTCGTCCGTGTTAATCATTTCTTTGTCAATACTCGTCCGTATTGATTTTCAACACTCGTCTGTGTTAATCATTTCTTTGTCAATACTCGTCCGTATTGATTTTCAACACTCGTTTGTGTTAATCATTTCTTTGTTAATACTCGTCCATATTGATTTTCAACACTCGTTTGTGTTAATCATTGCTTTGTCAATACTCGTCCGTATTGATTTTCAACACTCGTCCGTGTTAATCATTCCTTTGTCAATACTCATCCATATTGATTTTCAACACTAGTCCGTGTTAATCATTCCTTTATCAATACTCGTCTATATTGATTTTCAACACTCGTCCGTGTTAATCATTTCTTTGTCAATACTCGTCCGTATTGATTTTCAGCACTTGTCCGTGTTAATCATTTCTTTGTCAATACTCGTCCGTATTGATTTTCAACACTCGTCCGTGTTAATCATTTCTTTGTCAATACTCGTCCGTATTAATTTCCAAAACTCGTCCGTGTTAATCATTCCTTTGTCAATACTCGTCCGTATTGATTTTCAACACTCGTCCGTGTTAATCATTTTTTGTCAATACTCATCCGTATTGATTTTAATACTCGTCCGTGTTAATCACTTCTTTGTCAATACTCGTCCGCATTGATTTTCAACACTCGTCCGTGTTAATCATTTCTTTGTCAATACTCATCCGTATTGATTTTCAACACTCGTCTGTGTTAATCATTTCTTTGTTAATACTCGTCCATATTGATTTTCAACACTCGTTTGTGTTAATCATTGCTTTGTCAATACTCGTCCGTATTGATTTTCAACACTCGTCCGTGTTAATCATTTCTTTGTCAATACTCATCCGTATTGATTTTCAATACTCGTCCGTGTTAATCATTTCTTTGTCAATACTCGTCCGTATTGATTTTCAACACTCGTCTGTGTTAATCATTTCTTTGTCAATACTCGTCCGTATTGATTTTCAACACTCGTTTGTGTTAATCATTTCTTTGTTAATACTCGTCCATATTGATTTTCAACACTCGTCTGTGTTAATCATTTCTTTGTCAATACTCGTCCGTATTGATTTTCAACACTCGTCCATGTTAATCATTTCTTTGTCAATACTCGTCCGTATTAATTTCCAAAACTCGTCCGTGTTAATCATTCCTTTGTCAATACTCGTCCGTATTGATTTTCAACACTCGTCCGTGTTAATCATTTTTTGTCAATACTCATCCGTATTGATTTTAATACTCGTCCGTGTTAATCACTTCTTTGTCAATACTCGTCCGTATTGATTTTCAACACTCGTCCGTGTTAATCATTTCTTTGTCAATACTCGTCCGTATTGATTTTCAACACTCGTCCGTGTTAATCATTTCTTTGTCAATACTCATCCGTATTGATTTTCAAAACTCGTCCGTGTTAATCATTTCTTTCTCAATACTCGTCCGTATTGATTTTTAACACTGTCCGTGTTAATCATTTCTTTGTCAATACTCGTCCGTATTGATTTTCAACACTTGTCCGTGTTAATCATTTCTTTGTCAATACTCGTCCGTGTTATTCACTTCTTTGTCAATACTCGTCCGTATTGATTTTCAACACTCGTCCGTGTTAATCGTTTCTTTGTCAATACTCGTCCGTATTGATTTTCAACACTCGTCTGTGTTAATCATTTCTTTGTTAATACTCGTCCATATTGATTTTCAACACTCGTTTGTGTTAATCATTGCTTTGTCAATACTCGTCCGTATTGATTTTCAACACTCGTCCGTGTTAATCATTCCTTTGTCAATACTCATCCATATTGATTTTCAACACTCGTCCGTGTTAATCATTCCTTTGTCAATACTCGTCTATATTGATTTTCAACACTCGTCCGTGTTAATCATTTCTTTGTCAATACTCGTCCGTATTGATTTTCAACACTCGTCCGTGTTAATCATTTCTTTGTCAATACTCGTCCGTATTGATTTTCAAAACTCGTCCGTGTTAATAATTTCTTTGTCAATACTCGTCCGTATTGATTTTTAACACTGTCCGTGTTAATCATTTCTTTGTCAATACTCGTCCGTATTGATTTTCAACACTTGTCCGTGTTAATCATTTCTTTGTCAATACTCGTCCGTGTTATTCACTTCTTTGTCAATACTCGTCCGTATTGATTTTCAACACTCGTCCGTGTTAATCATTTCTTTGTCAATACTCGTCCGTATTGATTTTCAACACTCGTCTGTGTTAATCATTTCTTTGTTAATACTCGTCCATATTGATTTTCAACACTCGTTTGTGTTAATCATTGCTTTGTCAATACTCGTCCGTATTGATTTTCAACACTCGTCCGTGTTAATCATTCCTTTGTCAATACTCATCCATATTGATTTTCAACACTAGTCCGTGTTAATCATTCCTTTATCAATACTCGTCTATATTGATTTTCAACACTCGTCCGTGTTAATCATTTCTTTGTCAATACTCGTCCGTATTGATTTTCAACACTTGTCCGTGTTAATCATTTCTTTGTCAATACTCGTCCGTATTGATTTTCAACACTCGTCCATGTTAATCATTTCTTTGTCAATACTCGTCCGTATTAATTTCCAAAACTCGTCCGTGTTAATCATTCCTTTGTCAATACTCGTCCGTATTGATTTTCAACACTCGTCCGTGTTAATCATTTTTTTGTCAATACTCATCCGTATTGATTTTTAATACTCGTCCGTGTTAATCACTTCTTTGTCAATACTCGTCCGCATTGATTTTCAACACTCGTCCGTGTTAATCATTTCTTTGTCAATACTCATCCGTATTGATTTTCAACACTCGTCTGTGTTAATCATTTCTTTGTTAATACTCGTCCATATTGATTTTCAACACTCGTCCGTGTTAATCATTGCTTTGTCAATACTCGTCCGTATTGATTTTCAACACTCGTCCGTGTTAATCATTTCTTTGTCAATACTCATCCGTATTGATTTTCAATACTCGTCCGTGTTAATCATTTCTTTGTCAATACTCGTCCGTATTGATTTTCAACACTCGTCTGTGTTAATCATTTCTTTGTCAATACTCGTCCGTATTGATTTTCAACACTCGTTTGTGTTAATCATTTCTTTGTTAATACTCGTCCATATTGATTTTCAACACTCGTTTGTGTTAATCATTGCTTTGTCAATACTCGTCCGTATTGATTTTCAACACTCGTCCGTGTTAATCATTCCTTTGTCAATACTCATCCATATTGATTTTCAACACTAGTCCGTGTTAATCATTCCTTTATCAATACTCGTCTATATTGATTTTCAACACTCGTCCGTGTTAATCATTTCTTTGTCAATACTCGTCCGTATTGATTTTCAACACTCGTCCGTGTTAATCATTTCTTTGTCAATACTCATCCGTATTGATTTTCAAAACTCGTCCGTGTTAATAATTTCTTTCTCAATACTCGTCCGTATTGATTTTTAACACATGTCCGTGTTAATCATTTCTTTGTCAATACTCCGTATTGATTTTCAGCACTTGTCCGTGTTAATCATTTCTTTGTCAATACTCGTCCGTGTTATTCACTTCTTTGTCAATACTCGTCCGTATTGATTTTCAACACTCGTCCGTGTTAATCGTTTCTTTGTCAATACTCGTCCGTATTGATTTTCAACACTCGTCTGTGTTAATCATTTCTTTGTTAATACTCGTCCATATTGATTTTCAACACTCGTTTGTGTTAATCATTGCTTTGTCAATACTCGTCCGTATTGATTTTCAACACTCGTCCGTGTTAATCATTCCTTTGTCAATACTCATCCATATTGATTTTCAACACTCGTCCGTGTTAATCATTCCTTTGTCAATACTCGTCTATATTGATTTTCAACACTCGTCCGTGTTAATCATTTCTTTGTCAATACTCGTCCGTATTGATTTTCAGCACTTGTCCGTGTTAATCATTTCTTTGTCAATACTCGTCCGTATTGATTTTCAACACTCGTCCATGTTAATCATTTCTTTGTCAATACTCGTCCGTATTGAATTTCAAAACTCGTCCGTGTTAATCATTCCTTTGTCAATACTCGTCCGTATTGATTTTCAACACTCGTCCGTGTTAATCATTTTTTGTCAATACTCATCCGTATTGATTTTTAATACTCGTCCGTGTTAATCACTTCTTTGTCAATACTCGTCCGCATTGATTTTCAACACTCGTCCGTGTTAATCATTTCTTTGTCAATACTCATCCGTATTGATTTTCAACACTCGTCTGTGTTAATCATTTCTTTGTTAATACTCGTCCATATTGATTTTCAACACTCGTTTGTGTTAATCATTGCTTTGTCAATACTCGTCCGTATTGATTTTCAACACTCGTCCGTGTTAATCATTTCTTTGTCAATACTCATCCGTATTGATTTTCAATACTCGTCCGTGTTAATCATTTCTTTGTCAATACTCGTCCGTATTGATTTTCAACACTCGTCTGTGTTAATCATTTCTTTGTCAATACTCGTCCGTATTGATTTTCAACACTCGTTTGTGTTAATCATTTCTTTGTTAATACTCGTCCATATTGATTTTCAACACTCGTTTGTGTTAATCATTGCTTTGTCAATACTCGTCCGTATTGATTTTCAACACTCGTCCGTGTTAATCATTCCTTTGTCAATACTCATCCATATTGATTTTCAACACTAGTCCGTGTTAATCATTCCTTTATCAATACTCGTCTATATTGATTTTCAACACTCGTCCGTGTTAATCATTTCTTTGTCAATACTCGTCCGTATTGATTTTCAGCACTTGTCCGTGTTAATCATTTCTTTGTCAATACTCGTCCGTATTGATTTTCAACACTCGTCCATGTTAATCATTTCTTTGTCAATACTCGTCCGTATTAATTTCCAAAACTCGTCCGTGTTAATCATTCCTTTGTCAATACTCGTCCGTATTGATTTTCAACACTCGTCCGTGTTAATCATTTTTTTGTCAATACTCATCCGTATTGATTTTTAATACTCGTCCGTGTTAATCACTTCTTTGTCAATACTCGTCCGTATTGATTTTCAACACTCGTCCGTGTTAATCATTTCTTTGTCAATACTCATCCGTATTGATTTTCAACACTCGTCTGTGTTAATCATTTCTTTGTTAATACTCGTCCATATTGATTTTCAACACTCGTTTGTGTTAATCATTGCTTTGTCAATACTCGTCCGTATTGATTTTCAACACTCGTCCGTGTTAATCATTTCTTTGTCAATACTCATCCGTATTGATTTTCAATACTCGTCCGTGTTAATCATTTCTTTGTCAATACTCGTCCGTATTGATTTTCAACACTCGTCTGTGTTAATCATTTCTTTGTCAATACTCGTCCGTATTGATTTTCAACACTCGTTTGTGTTAATCATTTCTTTGTTAATACTCGTCCATATTGATTTTCAACACTCGTTTGTGTTAATCATTGCTTTGTCAATACTCGTCCGTATTGATTTTCAACACTCGTCCGTGTTAATCATTCCTTTGTCAATACTCATCCATATTGATTTTCAACACTAGTCCGTGTTAATCATTCCTTTATCAATACTCGTCTATATTGATTTTCAACACTCGTCCGTGTTAATCATTTCTTTGTCAATACTCGTCCGTATTGATTTTCAGCACTCGTCCGTGTTAATCATTTCTTTGTCAATACTCGTCCGTATTGATTTTCAACACTCGTCCATGTTAATCATTTCTTTGTCAATACTCGTCCGTATTGATTTCCAACACTCGTCCGTGTTAATCATTCCTTTGTCAATACTCGTCCGTATTGATTTTCAACACTCGTCCGTGTTAATCATTTTTTGTCAATACTCATCCGTATTGATTTTTAATACTCGTCCGTGTTAATCACTTCTTTGTCAATACTCGTCCGTATTGATTTTCAACACTCGTCCGTGTTAATCATTTCTTTGTCAATACTCGTCCGTATTGATTTTCAACACTCGTCTGTGTTAATCATTTCTTTGTTAATACTCGTCCATATTGATTTTCAACACTCGTCCGTGTTAATCATTGCTTTGTCAATACTCGTCCGTATTGATTTTCAACACTCGTCCGTGTTAATCATTTCTTTGTCAATACTCATCCGTATTGATTTTCAACACTCGTCCGTGTTAATCATTTCTTTGTCAATACTCGTCCGTATTGATTTTCAACACTCGTCTGTGTTAATCATTTCTTTGTCAATACTCGTCCGTATTGATTTTCAACACTCGTTTGTGTTAATCATTTCTTTGTTAATACTCGTCCATATTGATTTTCAACACTCGTTCGTGTTAATCATTGCTTTGTCAATACTCGTCCGTATTGATTTTCAACACTCGTCCGTGTTAATCATTCCTTTGTCAATACTCATCCATATTGATTTTCAACACTCGTCCGTGTTAATCATTCTTTGTCAATACTCGTCTATATTGATTTTCAACACTCGTCCGTGTTAATCATTTCTTTGTCAATACTCGTCCGTATTGATTTTCAACACTCGTCCGTGTTAATCATTTCTTTGTCAATACTCATCCGTATTGATTTTCAAAACTCGTCCGTGTTAATCATTTCTTTGTCAATACTCGTCCGTATTGATTTTTAACACATGTCCGTGTTAATCATTTCTTTGTCAATACTCGTCTGTATTGATTTTCAGCACTTGTCCGTGTTAATCATTTCTTTGTCAATACTCGTCCGTGTTATTCACTTCTTTGTCAATACTCGTCCGTATTGATTTTCAACACTCGTCCGTGTTAATCATTTCTTTGTCAATACTCGTCCGTATTGATTTTCAACACTCGTCTGTGTTAATCATTTCTTTGTTAATACTCGTCCATATTGATTTTCAACACTCGTTTGTGTTAATCATTGCTTTGTCAATACTCGTCCGTATTGATTTTCAACACTCGTCCGTGTTAATCATTCCTTTGTCAATACTCATCCATATTGATTTTCAACACTAGTCCGTGTTAATCATTCCTTTATCAATACTCGTCTATATTGATTTTCAACACTCGTCCGTGTTAATCATTTCTTTGTCAATACTCGTCCGTATTGATTTTCAGCACTTGTCCGTGTTAATCATTTCTTTGTCAATACTCGTCCGTATTGATTTTCAACACTCGTCCATGTTAATCATTTCTTTGTCAATACTCGTCCGTATTAATTTCAAAACTCGTCCGTGTTAATCATTCCTTTGTCAATACTCGTCCGTATTGATTTTCAACACTCGTCCGTGTTAATCATTTTTTTGTCAATACTCATCCGTATTGATTTTTAATACTCGTCCGTGTTAATCACTTCTTTGTCAATACTCGTCCGTATTGATTTTCAACACTCGTCCGTGTTAATCATTTCTTTGTCAATACTCATCCGTATTGATTTTCAACACTCGTCTGTGTTAATCATTTCTTTGTTAATACTCGTCCATATTGATTTTCAACACTCGTTTGTGTTAATCATTGCTTTGTCAATACTCGTCCGTATTGATTTTCAACACTCGTCCGTGTTAATCATTTCTTTGTCAATACTCATCCGTATTGATTTTCAATACTCGTCCGTGTTAATCATTTCTTTGTCAATACTCGTCCGTATTGATTTTCAACACTCGTCTGTGTTAATCATTTCTTTGTCAATACTCGTCCGTATTGATTTTCAACACTCGTTTGTGTTAATCATTTCTTTGTTAATACTCGTCCATATTGATTTTCAACACTCGTTTGTGTTAATCATTGCTTTGTCAATACTCGTCCGTATTGATTTTCAACACTCGTCCGTGTTAATCATTCTTTGTCAATACTCATCCATATTGATTTTCAACACTAGTCCGTGTTAATCATTCCTTTATCAATACTCGTCTATATTGATTTTCAACACTCGTCCGTGTTAATCATTTCTTTGTCAATACTCGTCCGTATTGATTTTCAGCACTTGTCCGTGTTAATCATTTCTTTGTCAATACTCGTCCGTATTGATTTTCAACACTCGTCCATGTTAATCATTTCTTTGTCAATACTCGTCCGTATTAATTTCCAAAACTCGTCCGTGTTAATCATTCCTTTGTCAATACTCGTCCGTATTGATTTTCAACACTCGTCCGTGTTAATCATTTTTTGTCAATACTCATCCGTATTGATTTTTAATACTCGTCCGTGTTAATCACTTCTTTGTCAATACTCGTCCGCATTGATTTTCAACACTCGTCCGTGTTAATCATTTCTTTGTCAATACTCATCCGTATTGATTTTCAACACTCGTCTGTGTTAATCATTTCTTTGTTAATACTCGTCCATATTGATTTTCAACACTCGTCCGTGTTAATCATTGCTTTGTCAATACTCGTCCGTATTGATTTTCAACACTCGTCCGTGTTAATCATTTCTTTGTCAATACTCATCCGTATTGATTTTCAATACTCGTCCGTGTTAATCATTTCTTTGTCAATACTCGTCCGTATTGATTTTCAACACTCGTCTGTGTTAATCATTTCTTTGTCAATACTCGTCCGTATTGATTTTCAACACTCGTTTGTGTTAATCATTTCTTTGTTAATACTCGTCCATATTGATTTTCAACACTCGTTTGTGTTAATCATTGCTTTGTCAATACTCGTCCGTATTGATTTTCAACACTCGTCCGTGTTAATCATTCCTTTGTCAATACTCATCCGTATTGATTTTCAACACTCGTCCGTGTTAATCATTCCTTTGTCAATACTCGTCCGTATTGATTTTCAACACTCGTCCGTGTTAATCATTTCTTTGTCAATACTCGTCCGTATTGATTTTCAACACTCGTCCGTGTTAATCATTTCTTTGTCAATACTCATCCGTATTGATTTTCAAAACTCGTCCGTGTTAATCATTTCTTTGTCAATACTCGTCCGTATTGATTTTCAACACTGTCCGTGTTAATCATTTCTTTGTCAATACTCGTCCGTATTGATTTTCAACACTTGTCCGTGTTAATCATTTCTTTGTCAATACTCGTCCGTGTTATTCACTTCTTTGTCAATACTCGTCCGTATTGATTTTCAACACTCGTCCGTGTTAATCATTTCTTTGTCAATACTCGTCCGTATTGATTTTCAACACTCGTCTGTGTTAATCATTTCTTTGTTAATACTCGTCCATATTGATTTTCAACACTCGTTTGTGTTAATCATTGCTTTGTCAATACTCGTCCGTATTGATTTTCAACACTCGTCCGTGTTAATCATTCCTTTGTCAATACTCATCCATATTGATTTTCAACACTCGTCCGTGTTAATCATTCCTTTGTCAATACTCGTCCATATTGATTTTCAACACTCGTCCGTGTTAATCATTTCTTTGTCAATACTCGTCCGTATTGATTTTCAACACTTGTCCGTGTTAATCATTTCTTTGTCAATACTCGTCCGTATTGATTTTCAACACTCGTCCATGTTAATCATTTCTTTGTCAATACTCGTCCGTATTAATTTCAAAACTCGTCCGTGTTAATCATTCCTTTGTCAATACTCGTCCGTATTGATTTTCAACACTCGTCCGTGTTAATCATTTTTTTGTCAATACTCATCCGTATTGATTTTTAATACTCGTCCGTGTTAATCACTTCTTTGTCAATACTCGTCCGTATTGATTTTCAACACTCGTCCGTGTTAATCATTTCTTTGTCAATACTCGTCCGTATTGATTTTCAACACTCGTCTGTGTTAATCATTTCTTTGTTAATACTCGTCCATATTGATTTTCAACACTCGTTTGTGTTAATCATTGCTTTGTCAATACTCGTCCGTATTGATTTTCAACACTCGTCCGTGTTAATCATTTCTTTGTCAATACTCATCCGTATTGATTTTCAATACTCGTCCGTGTTAATCATTTCTTTGTCAATACTCGTCCGTATTGATTTTCAACACTCGTCTGTGTTAATCATTTCTTTGTCAATACTCGTCCGTATTGATTTTCAACACTCGTTTGTGTTAATCATTTCTTTGTTAATACTCGTCCATATTGATTTTCAACACTCGTTTGTGTTAATCATTGCTTTGTCAATACTCGTCCGTATTGATTTTCAACACTCGTCCGTGTTAATCATTCCTTTGTCAATACTCATCCATATTGATTTTCAACACTCGTCCGTGTTAATCATTCCTTTGTCAATACTCGTCCATATTGATTTTCAACACTCGTCCGTGTTAATCATTTCTTTGTCAATACTCGTCCGTATTGATTTTCAACACTCGTCCGTGTTAATCATTTCTTTGTCAATACTCGTCCGTATTGATTTTCAACACTCGTCCATGTTAATCATTTCTTTGTCAATACTCGTCCGTATTGATTTTCAAAACTCGTCCGTGTTAATCATTCCTTTGTCAATACTCGTCCGTATTGATTTTCAACACTCGTCCGTGTTAATCATTTCTTTGTCAATACTCATCCGTATTGATTTTCAATACTCGTCCGTGTTAATCATTTCTTTGTCAATACTCGTCCGTATTGATTTTCAACACTCGTCCGTGTTAATCATTTCTTTGTCAATACTCGTCCGTATTGATTTTCAACACTCGTCTGTGTTAATCATTTCTTTGTTAATACTCGTCCGTATTGATTTTCAACACTCGTTTGTGTTAATCATTGCTTTGTCAATACTCGTCCGTATTGATTTTCAACACTCGTCCGTGTTAATCATTTCTTTGTCAATACTCATCCGTATTGATTTTCAATACTCGTCCGTGTTAATCATTTCTTTGTCAATACTCGTCCGTATTGATTTTCAACACTCGTCTGTGTTAATCATTTCTTTGTCAATACTCGTCCGTATTGATTTTCAACACTCGTTTGTGTTAATCATTTCTTTGTTAATACTCGTCCATATTGATTTTCAACACTCGTTTGTGTTAATCATTGCTTTGTCAATACTCGTCCGTATTGATTTTCAACACTCGTCCGTGTTAATCATTTCTTTGTCAATACTCATCCGTATTGATTTTCAACACTCGTCCGTGTTAATCATTCCTTTGTCAATACTCGTCTATATTGATTTTCAACACTCGTCCGTGTTAATCATTTCTTTGTCAATACTCGTCCGTATTGATTTTCAACACTCGTTTGTGTTAATCATTTCTTTGTTAATACTCGTCCATATTGATTTTCAACACTCGTTTGTGTTAATCATTGCTTTGTCAATACTCGTCCGTATTGATTTTCAACACTCGTCCATGTTAATCATTTCTTTGTCAATACTCGTCCGTATTGATTTTCAACACTCGTCCGTGTTAATCATTCCTTTGTCAATACTCGTCCGTATTGATTTTCAACACTCGTCCGTGTTAATCATTTTTTTGTCAATACTCATCCGTATTGATTTTAATACTCGTCCGTGTTAATCACTTCTTTGTCAATACTCGTCCGTATTGATTTTCAACACTCGTCCGTGTTAATCATTTCTTTGTCAATACTCGTCCGTATTGATTTTCAACACTCGTCCGTGTTAATCATTTCTTTGTCAATACTCATCCGTATTGATTTTCAAAACTCGTCCGTGTTAATCATTTCTTTGTCAATACTCGTCCGTATTGATTTTTAACACTGTCCGTGTTAATCATTTTTTGTCAATACTCGTCTGTATTGATTTTCAGCACTTGTCCGTGTTAATCATTTCTTTGTCAATACTCGTCCGTGTTATTCACTTCTTTGTCAATACTCGTCCGTATTGATTTTCAACACTCGTCCGTGTTAATCATTTCTTTGTCAATACTCGTCCGTATTGATTTTCAACACTCGTCTGTGTTAATCATTTCTTTGTTAATACTCGTCCATATTGATTTTCAACACTCGTTTGTGTTAATCATTGCTTTGTCAATACTCGTCCGTATTGATTTTCAACACTCGTCCGTGTTAATCATTCCTTTGTCAATACTCATCCATATTGATTTTCAACACTAGTCCGTGTTAATCATTCCTTTATCAATACTCGTCTATATTGATTTTCAACACTCGTCCGTGTTAATCATTTCTTTGTCAATACTCGTCCGTATTGATTTTCAGCACTTGTCCGTGTTAATCATTTCTTTGTCAATACTCGTCCGTATTGATTTTCAACACTCGTCCATGTTAATCATTTCTTTGTCAATACTCGTCCGTATTAATTTCCAAAACTCGTCCGTGTTAATCATTCCTTTGTCAATACTCGTCCGTATTGATTTTCAACACTCGTCCGTGTTAATCATTTTTTTGTCAATACTCATCCGTATTGATTTTTAATACTCGTCCGTGTTAATCACTTCTTTGTCAATACTCGTCCGCATTGATTTTCAACACTCGTCCGTGTTAATCATTTCTTTGTCAATACTCATCCGTATTGATTTTCAACACTCGTCTGTGTTAATCATTTCTTTGTTAATACTCGTCCATATTGATTTTCAACACTCGTTTGTGTTAATCATTGCTTTGTCAATACTCGTCCGTATTGATTTTCAACACTCGTCCGTGTTAATCATTTCTTTGTCAATACTCATCCGTATTGATTTTCAATACTCGTCCGTGTTAATCATTTCTTTGTCAATACTCGTCCGTATTGATTTTCAACACTCGTCTGTGTTAATCATTTCTTTGTCAATACTCGTCCGTATTGATTTTCAACACTCGTTTGTGTTAATCATTTCTTTGTTAATACTCGTCCATATTGATTTTCAACACTCGTTTGTGTTAATCATTGCTTTGTCAATACTCGTCCGTATTGATTTTCAACACTCGTCCGTGTTAATCATTTCTTTGTCAATACTCATCCGTATTGATTTTCAACACTCGTCCGTGTTAATCATTTTTTTGTCAATACTCATCCGTATTGATTTTTAATACTCGTCCGTGTTAATCACTTCTTTGTCAATACTCGTCCGTATTGATTTTCAACACTCGTCCGTGTTAATCATTTCTTTGTCAATACTCGTCCGTATTGATTTTCAACACTCGTCCGTGTTAATCATTTCTTTGTCAATACTCGTCCGTATTGATTTTCAAAACTCGTCCGTGTTAATAATTTCTTTCTCAATACTCGTCCGTATTGATTTTTAACACATGTCCGTGTTAATCATTTTTTGTCAATACTCGTCTGTATTGATTTTCAGCACTTGTCCGTGTTAATCATTTCTTTGCCAATACTCGTCCGTGTTATTCACTTCTTTGTCAATACTCGTCCGTATTGATTTTCAACACTCGTCCGTGTTAATCATTTCTTTGTCAATACTCGTCCGTATTGATTTTCAACACTCGTCTGTGTTAATCATTTCTTTGTTAATACTCGTCCATATTGATTTTCAACACTCGTTTGTGTTAATCATTGCTTTGTCAATACTCGTCCGTATTGATTTTCAACACTCGTCCGTGTTAATCATTCCTTTGTCAATACTCATCCATATTGATTTTCAACACTAGTCCGTGTTAATCATTCCTTTATCAATACTCGTCTATATTGATTTTCAACACTCGTCCGTGTTAATCATTTCTTTGTCAATACTCGTCCGTATTGATTTTCAGCACTTGTCCGTGTTAATCATTTCTTTGTCAATACTCGTCCGTATTGATTTTCAACACTCGTCCATGTTAATCATTTCTTTGTCAATACTCGTCCGTATTAATTTCCAAAACTCGTCCGTGTTAATCATTCCTTTGTCAATACTCGTCCGTATTGATTTTCAACACTCGTCCGTGTTAATCATTTTTTGTCAATACTCATCCGTATTGATTTTAATACTCGTCCGTGTTAATCACTTCTTTGTCAATACTCGTCCGCATTGATTTTCAACACTCGTCCGTGTTAATCATTTCTTTGTCAATACTCATCCGTATTGATTTTCAACACTCGTCTGTGTTAATCATTTCTTTGTTAATACTCGTCCATATTGATTTTCAACACTCGTTTGTGTTAATCATTGCTTTGTCAATACTCGTCCGTATTGATTTTCAACACTCGTCCGTGTTAATCATTTCTTTGTCAATACTCATCCGTATTGATTTTCAATACTCGTCCGTGTTAATCATTTCTTTGTCAATACTCGTCCGTATTGATTTTCAACACTCGTCTGTGTTAATCATTTCTTTGTCAATACTCGTCCGTATTGATTTTCAACACTCGTTTGTGTTAATCATTTCTTTGTTAATACTCGTCCATATTGATTTTCAACACTCGTTTGTGTTAATCATTGCTTTGTCAATACTCGTCCGTATTGATTTTCAACACTCGTCCGTGTTAATCATTTCTTTGTCAATACTCATCCGTATTGATTTTCAACACTCGTCCGTGTTAATCATTTTTTTGTCAATACTCGTCCGTATTGATTTTCAACACTCGTCCGTGTTAATCATTTCTTTGTCAATACTCGTCCGTATTGATTTTCAACACTCGTCCGTGTTAATCATTTCTTTGTCAATACTCGTCCGTATTGATTTTCAACACTCGTCCGTGTTAATCATTTCTTTGTCAATACTCGTCCGTATTGATTTTCAAAACTCGTCCGTGTTAATCATTTCTTTGTCAATACTCGTCCGTATTGATTTTCAACACTCGTCCGTGTTAATCATTTCTTTGTCAATACTCGTCCGTATTGATTTTCAACACTTGTCCGTGTTAATCATTTCTTTGTCAATACTCGTCCGTGTTATTCACTTCTTTGTCAATACTCGTCCGTATTGATTTTCAACACTCGTCCGTGTTAATCATTTCTTTGTCAATACTCGTCCGTATTGATTTTCAACACTCGTCCGTGTTAATAATTTCTTTGTCAATACTCGTCCGTATTGATTTTCAACACTCGTCCGTGTTAATCATTTCTTTGTCAATACTCGTCCGTATTGATTTTCAACACTTGTCCGTGTTAATCATTTCTTTGTCAATACTCGTCCGTGTTATTCACTTCTTTGTCAATACTCGTCCGTATTGATTTTCAACACTCGTCCGTGTTAATCATTTCTTTGTCAATACTCGTCCGTATTGATTTTCAACACTCGTCTGTGTTAATCATTTCTTTGTTAATACTCGTCCGTATTGATTTTCAACACTCGTTTGTGTTAATCATTTCTTTGTCAATACTCGTCCGTATTGATTTTCAACACTCGTCCGTGTTAATCATTTCTTTGTCAATACTCGTCCGTATTGATTTTCAAAACTCGTCCGTGTTAATCATTCCTTTGTCAATACTCGTCCGTATTGATTTTCAACACTCGTCCGTGTTAATCATTTTTTTGTCAATACTCATCCGTATTGATTTTCAACACTCGTCCGTGTTAATCATTTCTTTGTCAATACTCGTCCGTATTGATTTTCAACACTCGTCCGTGTTAATCATTTCTTTGTCAATACTCGTCCGTATTGATTTTCAACACTCGTCCGTGTTAATCATTTCTTTGTCAATACTCATCCGTATTGATTTTCAAACTCGTCCGTGTTAATCATTTCTTTGTCAATACTCGTCCGTATTGATTTTTAACACTCGTCCGTGTTAATCATTTCTTTGTCAATACTCGTCCGTATTGATTTTCAACACTCGTCCGTGTTAATCATTTCTTTGTCAATACTCGTCCGTGTTATTCACTTCTTTGTCAATACTCGTCCGTATTGATTTTCAACACTCGTCCGTGTTAATCATTTCTTTGTCAATACTCGTCCGTATTGATTTTCAAACTCGTCCGTGTTAATCATTTCTTTGTCAATACTCGTCCGTATTGATTTTTAACACTGTCCGTGTTAATCATTTCTTTGTCAATACTCGTCCGTATTGATTTTCAGCACTTGTCCGTGTTAATCATTTCTTTGTCAATACTCGTCCGTGTTATTCACTTCTTTGTCAATACTCGTCCGTATTGATTTTCAACACTCGTCCGTGTTAATCATTTCTTTGTCAATACTCGTCCGTATTGATTTTCAACACTCGTCTGTGTTAATCATTTCTTTGTTAATACTCGTCCATATTGATTTTCAACACTCGTTTGTGTTAATCATTGCTTTGTCAATACTCGTCCGTATTGATTTTCAACACTCGTCCGTGTTAATCATTCCTTTGTCAATACTCATCCATATTGATTTTCAACACTAGTCCGTGTTAATCATTCCTTTATCAATACTCGTCTATATTGATTTTCAACACTCGTCCGTGTTAATCATTTCTTTGTCAATACTCGTCCGTATTGATTTTCAGCACTTGTCCGTGTTAATCATTTCTTTGTCAATACTCGTCCGTATTGATTTTCAACACTCGTCCATGTTAATCATTTCTTTGTCAATACTCGTCCGTATTAATTTCAAAACTCGTCCGTGTTAATCATTCCTTTGTCAATACTCGTCCGTATTGATTTTCAACACTCGTCCGTGTTAATCATTTTTTTGTCAATACTCATCCGTATTGATTTTTAATACTCGTCCGTGTTAATCACTTCTTTGTCAATACTCGTCCGTATTGATTTTCAACACTCGTCCGTGTTAATCATTTCTTTGTCAATACTCATCCGTATTGATTTTCAACACTCGTCTGTGTTAATCATTTCTTTGTTAATACTCGTCCATATTGATTTTCAACACTCGTTTGTGTTAATCATTGCTTTGTCAATACTCGTCCGTATTGATTTTCAACACTCGTCCGTGTTAATCATTTCTTTGTCAATACTCATCCGTATTGATTTTCAATACTCGTCCGTGTTAATCATTTCTTTGTCAATACTCGTCCGTATTGATTTTCAACACTCGTCCGTGTTAATCATTTCTTTGTCAATACTCGTCCGTATTGATTTTCAACACTCGTTGTGTTAATCATTTCTTTGTTAATACTCGTCCATATTGATTTTCAACACTCGTTTGTGTTAATCATTGCTTTGTCAATACTCGTCCGTATTGATTTTCAACACTCGTCCGTGTTAATCATTCCTTTGTCAATACTCATCCATATTGATTTTCAACACTAGTCCGTGTTAATCATTCCTTTATCAATACTCGTCTATATTGATTTTCAACACTCGTCCGTGTTAATCATTTCTTTGTCAATACTCGTCCGTATTGATTTTCAGCACTTGTCCGTGTTAATCATTTCTTTGTCAATACTCGTCCGTATTGATTTTCAACACTCGTCCATGTTAATCATTTCTTTGTCAATACTCGTCCGTATTATTTCCAAAACTCGTCCGTGTTAATCATTCCTTTGTCAATACTCGTCCGTATTGATTTTCAACACTCGTCCGTGTTAATCATTTTTTTGTCAATACTCATCCGTATTGATTTTTAATACTCGTCCGTGTTAATCACTTCTTTGTCAATACTCGTCCGTATTGATTTTCAACACTCGTCCGTGTTAATCATTTCTTTGTCAATACTCGTCCGTATTGATTTTCAACACTCGTCTGTGTTAATCATTTCTTTGTTAATACTCGTCCATATTGATTTTCAACACTCGTTTGTGTTAATCATTGCTTTGTCAATACTCGTCCGTATTGATTTTCAACACTCGTCCGTGTTAATCATTTCTTTGTCAATACTCATCCGTATTGATTTTCAATACTCGTCCGTGTTAATCATTTCTTTGTCAATACTCGTCCGTATTGATTTTCAACACTCGTCTGTGTTAATCATTTCTTTGTCAATACTCGTCCGTATTGATTTTCAACACTCGTTTGTGTTAATCATTTCTTTGTTAATACTCGTCCATATTGATTTTCAACACTCGTTTGTGTTAATCATTGCTTTGTCAATACTCGTCCGTATTGATTTTCAACACTCGTCCGTGTTAATCATTCCTTTGTCAATACTCATCCATATTGATTTTCAACACTAGTCCGTGTTAATCATTCCTTTGTCAATACTCGTCTATATTGATTTTCAACACTCGTCCGTGTTAATCATTTCTTTGTCAATACTCGTCCGTATTGATTTTCAACACTTGTCCGTGTTAATCATTTCTTTGTCAATACTCGTCCGTATTGATTTTCAACACTCGTCCATGTTAATCATTTCTTTGTCAATACTCGTCCGTATTGATTTCCAAAACTCGTCCGTGTTAATCATTCCTTTGTCAATACTCGTCCGTATTGATTTTCAACACTCGTCCGTGTTAATCATTTTTTTGTCAATACTCATCCGTATTGATTTTTAATACTCGTCCGTGTTAATCACTTCTTTGTCAATACTCGTCCGTATTGATTTTCAACACTCGTCCGTGTTAATCATTTCTTTGTCAATACTCGTCCGTATTGATTTTCAACACTCGTCTGTGTTAATCATTTCTTTGTTAATACTCGTCCATATTGATTTTCAACACTCGTTTGTGTTAATCATTGCTTTGTCAATACTCGTCCGTATTGATTTTCAACACTCGTCCGTGTTAATCATTTCTTTGTCAATACTCATCCGTATTGATTTTCAATACTCGTCCGTGTTAATCATTTCTTTGTCAATACTCGTCCGTATTGATTTTCAACACTCGTCTGTGTTAATCATTTCTTTGTCAATACTCGTCCGTATTGATTTTCAACACTCGTTTGTGTTAATCATTTCTTTGTTAATACTCGTCCATATTGATTTTCAACACTCGTTTGTGTTAATCATTGCTTTGTCAATACTCGTCCGTATTGATTTTCAACACTCGTCCGTGTTAATCATTCCTTTGTCAATACTCATCCATATTGATTTTCAACACTAGTCCGTGTTAATCATTCCTTTATCAATACTCGTCTATATTGATTTTCAACACTCGTCCGTGTTAATCATTTCTTTGTCAATACTCGTCCGTATTGATTTTCAGCACTTGTCCGTGTTAATCATTTCTTTGTCAATACTCGTCCGTATTGATTTTCAACACTCGTCCATGTTAATCATTTCTTTGTCAATACTCGTCCGTATTAATTTCCAAAACTCGTCCGTGTTAATCATTCCTTTGTCAATACTCGTCCGTATTGATTTTCAACACTCGTCCGTGTTAATCATTTTTTTGTCAATACTCATCCGTATTGATTTTTAATACTCGTCCGTGTTAATCACTTCTTTGTCAATACTCGTCCGTATTGATTTTCAACACTCGTCCGTGTTAATCATTTCTTTGTCAATACTCATCCGTATTGATTTTCAACACTCGTCTGTGTTAATCATTTCTTTGTTAATACTCGTCCATATTGATTTTCAACACTCGTTTGTGTTAATCATTGCTTTGTCAATACTCGTCCGTATTGATTTTCAACACTCGTCCGTGTTAATCATTTCTTTGTCAATACTCATCCGTATTGATTTTCAATACTCGTCCGTGTTAATCATTTCTTTGTCAATACTCGTCCGTATTGATTTTCAACACTCGTCTGTGTTAATCATTTCTTTGTCAATACTCGTCCGTATTGATTTTCAACACTCGTTTGTGTTAATCATTTCTTTGTTAATACTCGTCCATATTGATTTTCAACACTCGTTTGTGTTAATCATTGCTTTGTCAATACTCGTCCGTATTGATTTTCAACACTCGTCCGTGTTAATCATTTCTTTGTCAATACTCGTCCGTATTGAATTTCAAAACTCGTCCGTGTTAATCATTCCTTTGTCAATACTCGTCCGTATTGATTTTCAACACTCGTCCGTGTTAATCATTTTTTGTCAATACTCATCCGTATTGATTTTCAATACTCGTCCGTGTTAATCATTTCTTTGTCAATACTCGTCCGTATTGATTTTCAACACTCGTCCGTGTTAATCATTTCTTTGTCAATACTCGTCCGTATTGATTTTCAACACTCGTCCGTGTTAATCATTTCTTTGTCAATACTCATCCGTATTGATTTTCAAAACTCGTCCGTGTTAATCATTTCTTTGTCAATACTCGTCCGTATTGATTTTTAACACATCGTCCGTGTTAATCATTTCTTTGTCAATACTCGTCCGTATTGATTTTCAACACTTGTCCGTGTTAATCATTTCTTTGTCAATACTCGTCCGTGTTATTCACTTCTTTGTCAATACTCGTCCGTATTGATTTTCAACACTCGTCCGTGTTAATCATTTCTTTGTCAATACTCGTCCGTATTGATTTTCAACACTCGTCTGTGTTAATCATTTCTTTGTTAATACTCGTCCATATTGATTTTCAACACTCGTTTGTGTTAATCATTGCTTTGTCAATACTCGTCCGTATTGATTTTCAACACTCGTCCGTGTTAATCATTCCTTTGTCAATACTCATCCATATTGATTTTCAACACTAGTCCGTGTTAATCATTCCTTTATCAATACTCGTCTATATTGATTTTCAACACTCGTCCGTGTTAATCATTTCTTTGTCAATACTCGTCCGTATTGATTTTCAGCACTCGTCCGTGTTAATCATTTCTTTGTCAATACTCGTCCGTATTGATTTTCAACACTCGTCCATGTTAATCATTTCTTTGTCAATACTCGTCCGTATTAATTTCCAAAACTCGTCCGTGTTAATCATTCCTTTGTCAATACTCGTCCGTATTGATTTTCAACACTCGTCCGTGTTAATCATTTTTTTGTCAATACTCATCCGTATTGATTTTTAATACTCGTCCGTGTTAATCACTTCTTTGTCAATACTCGTCCGTATTGATTTTCAACACTCGTCCGTGTTAATCATTTCTTTGTCAATACTCGTCCGTATTGATTTTCAACACTCGTCTGTGTTAATCATTTCTTTGTTAATACTCGTCCATATTGATTTTCAACACTCGTTTGTGTTAATCATTGCTTTGTCAATACTCGTCCGTATTGATTTTCAACACTCGTCCGTGTTAATCATTTCTTTGTCAATACTCATCCGTATTGATTTTCAATACTCGTCCGTGTTAATCATTTCTTTGTCAATACTCGTCCGTATTGATTTTCAACACTCGTCTGTGTTAATCATTTCTTTGTCAATACTCGTCCGTATTGATTTTCAACACTCGTTTGTGTTAATCATTTCTTTGTTAATACTCGTCCATATTGATTTTCAACACTCGTTTGTGTTAATCATTGCTTTGTCAATACTCGTCCGTATTGATTTTCAACACTCGTCCATGTTAATCATTTCTTTGTCAATACTCGTCCGTATTAATTTCCAAAACTCGTCCGTGTTAATCATTCCTTTGTCAATACTCGTCCGTATTGATTTTCAACACTCGTCCGTGTTAATCATTTTTTTGTCAATACTCATCCGTATTGATTTTTAATACTCGTCCGTGTTAATCACTTCTTTGTCAATACTCGTCCGTATTGATTTTCAACACTCGTCCGTGTTAATCATTTCTTTGTCAATACTCGTCCGTATTGATTTTCAACACTCGTCCGTGTTAATCATTTCTTTGTCAATACTCATCCGTATTGATTTTCAAAACTCGTCCGTGTTAATAATTTCTTTCTCAATACTCGTCCGTATTGATTTTTAACACATGTCCGTGTTAATCATTTCTTTGTCAATACTCGTCTGTATTGATTTTCAGCACTTGTCCGTGTTAATCATTTCTTTGTCAATACTCGTCCGTGTTATTCACTTCTTTGTCAATACTCGTCCGTATTGATTTTCAACACTCGTCCGTGTTAATCATTTCTTTGTCAATACTCGTCCGTATTGATTTTCAACACTCGTCTGTGTTAATCATTTCTTTGTTAATACTCGTCCATATTGATTTTCAACACTCGTTTGTGTTAATCATTGCTTTGTCAATACTCGTCCGTATTGATTTTCAACACTCGTCCGTGTTAATCATTCCTTTGTCAATACTCATCCATATTGATTTTCAACACTAGTCCGTGTTAATCATTCCTTTATCAATACTCGTCTATATTGATTTTCAACACTCGTCCGTGTTAATCATTTCTTTGTCAATACTCGTCCGTATTGATTTTCAGCACTCGTCCGTGTTAATCATTTCTTTGTCAATACTCGTCCGTATTGATTTTCAACACTCGTCCATGTTAATCATTTCTTTGTCAATACTCGTCCGTATTAATTTCCAAAACTCGTCCGTGTTAATCATTCCTTTGTCAATACTCGTCCGTATTGATTTTCAACACTCGTCCGTGTTAATCATTTTTTTGTCAATACTCATCCGTATTGATTTTTAATACTCGTCCGTGTTAATCACTTCTTTGTCAATACTCGTCCGTATTGATTTTCAACACTCGTCCGTGTTAATCATTTCTTTGTCAATACTCATCCGTATTGATTTTCAACACTCGTCTGTGTTAATCATTTCTTTGTTAATACTCGTCCATATTGATTTTCAACACTCGTTTGTGTTAATCATTGCTTTGTCAATACTCGTCCGTATTGATTTTCAACACTCGTCCGTGTTAATCATTTCTTTGTCAATACTCATCCGTATTGATTTTCAATACTCGTCCGTGTTAATCATTTCTTTGTCAATACTCGTCCGTATTGATTTTCAACACTCGTCTGTGTTAATCATTTCTTTGTCAATACTCGTCCGTATTGATTTTCAACACTCGTTTGTGTTAATCATTTCTTTGTTAATACTCGTCCATATTGATTTTCAACACTCGTTTGTGTTAATCATTGCTTTGTCAATACTCGTCCGTATTGATTTTCAACACTCGTCCGTGTTAATCATTCTTTGTCAATACTCATCCATATTGATTTTCAACACTAGTCCGTGTTAATCATTCCTTTATCAATACTCGTCTATATTGATTTTCAACACTCGTCCGTGTTAATCATTTCTTTGTCAATACTCGTCCGTATTGATTTTCAACACTCGTCCGTGTTAATCATTTCTTTGTCAATACTCGTCCGTATTGATTTTCAAAACTCGTCCGTGTTAATCATTTCTTTGTCAATACTCGTCCGTATTGATTTTCAACACTCGTCCGTGTTAATCATTTCTTTGTCAATACTCGTCCGTATTGATTTTCAACACTTGTCCGTGTTAATCATTTCTTTGTCAATACTCGTCCGTGTTATTCACTTCTTTGTCAATACTCGTCCGTATTGATTTTCAACACTCGTCCGTGTTAATCATTTCTTTGTCAATACTCGTCCGTATTGATTTTCAACACTCGTCTGTGTTAATCATTTCTTTGTTAATACTCGTCCATATTGATTTTCAACACTCGTTTGTGTTAATCATTGCTTTGTCAATACTCGTCCGTATTGATTTTCAACACTCGTCCGTGTTAATCATTCTTTGTCAATACTCATCCATATTGATTTTCAACACTCGTCCGTGTTAATCATTCCTTTATCAATACTCGTCTATATTGATTTTCAACACTCGTCCGTGTTAATCATTTCTTTGTCAATACTCGTCCGTATTGATTTTCAGCACTTGTCCGTGTTAATCATTTCTTGTCAATACTCGTCCGTATTGATTTTCAACACTCGTCCATGTTAATCATTTCTTTGTCAATACTCGTCCGTATTGATTTCAAAACTCGTCCGTGTTAATCATTCCTTTGTCAATACTCGTCCGTATTGATTTTCAACACTCGTCCGTGTTAATCATTTTTTTGTCAATACTCATCCGTATTGATTTTCATACTCGTCCGTGTTAATCACTTCTTTGTCAATACTCGTCCGTATTGATTTTCAACACTCGTCCGTGTTAATCATTTCTTTGTCAATACTCATCCGTATTGATTTTCAACACTCGTTGTGTTAATCATTTCTTTGTTAATACTCGTCCATATTGATTTTCAACACTCGTTGTGTTAATCATTGCTTTGTCAATACTCGTCCGTATTGATTTTCAACACTCGTCCGTGTTAATCATTTCTTTGTCAATACTCATCCGTATTGATTTTCAATACTCGTCCGTGTTAATCATTCTTTGTCAATACTCGTCCGTATTGATTTTCAACACTCGTCGTGTTAATCATTTCTTTGTCAATACTCGTCCGTATTGATTTTCAACACTCGTTTGTGTTAATCATTTCTTTGTCAATACTCGTCCATATTGATTTTCAACACTCGTTGTGTTAATCATTTCTTTGTCAATACTCGTCCGTATTGATTTTCAACACTCGTCCGTGTTAATCATTTCTTTGTCAATACTCGTCCGTATTGATTTTCAACACTCGTCCGTGTTAATCATTTCTTTGTCAATACTCGTCCGTATTATTTTCAAACACTCGTCCGTGTTAATCATTTCTTTGTCAATACTCGTCCGTATTGATTTTCAACACTCGTCCGTGTTAATCATTTCTTTGTCAATACTCGTCCGTATTGATTTTCAACACTCGTCCGTGTTAATCATTCTTTGTCAATACTCGTCCGTATTGATTTTCAACACTCGTCCGTGTTAATCATTTCTTTGTCAATACTCGTCCGTATTGATTTTCAACACTCGTTCGTGTTAATCATTCTTTGTCAATACTCGTCCGTATTGATTTTCAACACTCGTTTGTGTTAATCATTTCTTTGTCAATACTCGTCCGTATTGATTTTCAACACTCGTCCGTGTTAATCATTTCTTTGTCAATACTCGTCCGTATTGATTTTCAATACTCGTCCGTGTTAATCATTTCTTTGTCAATACTCGTCCGTATTGATTTTCAACACTCGTCCGTGTTAATCATTTCTTTGTCAATACTCGTCCGTATTGATTTTCAACACTCGTTGTGTTAATCACTTCTTTGTCAATACTCGTCCGTATTGATTTTCAACACTCGTTTGTGTTAATCATTGCTTTGTCAATACTCGTCCGTATTGATTTTCAACACTCGTCCGTGTTAATCATTCCTTTGTCAATACTCATCCATATTGATTTTCAACACTATTCCGTGTTAATCATTCCTTTATCAATACTCGTCTATATTGATTTTCAACACTCGTCCGTGTTAATCATTTCTTTCTTTGTCAATACTCGTCCGTATTGATTTTCAACACTTGTCCGTGTTAATCATTTCTTTGTCAATACTCGTCCGTATTGATTTTCAACACTCGTCCATGTTAATCATTTCTTTGTCAATACTCGTCCGTATTGATTTTCAAAACTCGTCCGTGTTAATCATTCCTTTGTCAATACTCGTCCGTATTGATTTTCAACACTCGTCCGTGTTAATCATTTTTTTGTCAATACTCATCCGTATTGATTTTTAATACTCGTCCGTGTTAATCACTTCTTTGTCAATACTCGTCCGCATTGATTTTCAACACTCGTCCGTGTTAATCATTTCTTTGTCAATACTCATCCGTATTGATTTTCAACACTCGTCTGTGTTAATCATTTCTTTGTTAATACTCGTCCATATTGATTTTCAACACTCGTTTTGTGTTAATCATTGCTTTGTCAATACTCGTCCGTATTGATTTTCAACACTCGTCCGTGTTAATCATTTCTTTGTCAATACTCATCGTATTGATTTTCATACTCGTCCGTGTTAATCATTTCTTTGTCAATACTCGTCCGTATTGATTTTCAACACTCGTCTGTGTTAATCATTTCTTTGTCAATACTCGTCCGTATTGATTTTCAACAACACCGTTTGTGTTAATCATTCTTTGTTAATACTCGTCCATATTGATTTTCAACACTCGTTTGTGTTAATCATTGCTTTGTCAATACTCGTCCGTATTGATTTCAACACACTCGTCCGTGTTAATCATTTCTTTGTCAATACTCGTCCGTATTGATTTTCAACACTCGTCCGTGTTAATCATTTCCTTTGTCAATACTCGTCCGTATTGATTTTCAACACTCGTCCGTGTTAATCATTTTTTTGTCAATACTCGTCCGTATTGATTTTTAATACTCGTCCGTGTTAATCACTTCTTTGTCAATACTCGTCCGTATTGATTTTCAACACTCGTCCGTGTTAATCATTTCTTTGTCAATACTCGTCCGTATTGATTTTCAACACTCGTCCGTGTTAATCATTTCTTTGTCAATACTCATCCGTATTGATTTTCAAAACTCGTCCGTGTTAATAATTTCTTCTCAATACTCGTCCGTATTGATTTTTAACACTGTCCGTGTTAATCATTTCTTTGTCAATACTCGTCTGTATTGATTTTCAGCACTTGTCCGTGTTAATCATTTCTTTGTCATACTCGTCCGTGTTATTCACTTCTTTGTCAATACTCGTCCGTATTGATTTTCAACACTCGTCCGTGTTAATCGTTTCTTTGTCAATACTCGTCCGTATTGATTTTCAACACTCGTCTGTGTTAATCATTTCTTTGTTAATACTCGTCCATATTGATTTTCAACACTCGTTGTGTTAATCATTGCTTTGTCAATACTCGTCCGTATTGATTTTCAACACTCGTCCGTGTTAATCATTCCTTTGTCAATACTCATCCATATTGATTTTCAACACTAGTCCGTGTTAATCATTCCTTTATCAATACTCGTCTATATTGATTTTCAACACTCGTCCGTGTTAATCATTTCTTTGTCAATACTCGTCCGTATTGATTTTCAGCACTTGTCCGTGTTAATCATTTCTTTGTCAATACTCGTCCGTATTGATTTTCAACACTCGTCCATGTTAATCATTTCTTTGTCAATACTCGTCCGTATTGATTTCAAAACTCGTCCGTGTTAATCATTCCTTTGTCAATACTCGTCCGTATTGATTTTCAACACTCGTCCGTGTTAATCATTTTTTTGTCAATACTCATCCGTATTGATTTTAATACTCGTCCGTGTTAATCATTCCTTTGTCAATACTCGTCCGCATTGATTTTCAACACTCGTCCGTGTTAATCATTTCTTTGTCAATACTCATCCGTATTGATTTTCAACACTCGTCTGTGTTAATCATTTCTTTGTTAATACTCGTCCATATTGATTTTCAACACTCGTTTGTGTTAATCATTGCTTTGTCAATACTCGTCCGTATTGATTTTCAACACTCGTCCGTGTTAATCATTTCTTTGTCAATACTCATCCGTATTGATTTTCAATACTCGTCCGTGTTAATCATTTCTTTGTCAATACTCGTCCGTATTGATTTTCAACACTCGTCTGTGTTAATCATTTCTTTGTCAATACTCGTCCGTATTGATTTTCAACACTCGTTTGTGTTAATCATTTCTTTGTTAATACTCGTCCATATTGATTTTCAACACTCGTTTGTGTTAATCATTTCTTTGTCAATACTCGTCCGTATTGATTTTCAACACTCGTCCGTGTTAATCATTTCTTTGTCAATACTCGTCCGTATTTATTTTCAACACTCGTCCGTGTTAATCATTCCTTTGTCAATACTCGTCCGTATTGATTTTCAACACTCGTCCGTGTTAATCATTTTTTTGTCAATACTCGTCCGTATTGATTTTCAACACTCGTCCGTGTTAATCACTTCTTTGTCAATACTCGTCCGTATTGATTTTCAACACTCACTCGTCCGTGTTATCATTTCTTTGTCAATACTCGTCCGTATTGATTTTCAACACTCGTCCGTGTTAATCATTTCTTTGTCAATACTCATCCGTATTGATTTTCAAACTCGTCCGTGTTAATAATTTCTTTGTCAATACTCGTCCGTATTGATTTTTAACACTGTCCGTGTTAATCATTTCTTTGTCAATACTCGTCCGTATTGATTTTCAACACTTGTCCGTGTTAATCATTTCTTTGTCAATACTCGTCCGTGTTAATCACTTCTTTGTCAATACTCGTCCGTATTGATTTTCAACACTCGTCCGTGTTAATCATTTCTTTGTCAATACTCGTCCGTATTGATTTTCAACACTCGTCTGTGTTAATCATTTCTTTGTTAATACTCGTCCATATTGATTTTCAACACTCGTTTGTGTTAATCATTGCTTTGTCAATACTCGTCCGTATTGATTTTCAACACTCGTCCGTGTTAATCATTCCTTTGTCAATACTCATCCATATTGATTTTCAACACTCGTCCGTGTTAATCATTCCTTTGTCAATACTCGTCTGTATTGATTTTCAACACTCGTCCGTGTTAATCATTTCTTTGTCAATACTCGTCCGTATTGATTTTCAACACTCGTCCGTGTTAATCATTTCTTTGTCAATACTCGTCCGTATTGATTTTCAACACTCGTCCATGTTAATCATTTCTTTGTCAATACTCGTCCGTATTATTTCCAAAACTCGTCCGTGTTAATCATTCCTTTGTCAATACTCGTCCGTATTGATTTTCACACTCGTCCGTGTTAATCATTTTTTTGTCAATACTCATCCGTATTGATTTTCAATACTCGTCCGTGTTAATCACTTCTTTGTCAATACTCGTCCGCATTGATTTTCAACACTCGTCCGTGTTAATCATTTCTTTGTCAATACTCATCCGTATTGATTTTCAACACTCGTCTGTGTTAATCATTTCTTTGTTAATACTCGTCCATATTGATTTTCAACACTCGTTTGTGTTAATCATTGCTTTGTCAATACTCGTCCGTATTGATTTTCAACACTCGTCCGTGTTAATCATTTCTTTGTCAATACTCATCCGTATTGATTTTCAATACTCGTCCGTGTTAATCATTTCTTTGTCAATACTCGTCCGTATTGATTTTCAACACTCGTCCGTGTTAATCATTTCTTTGTCAATACTCGTCCGTATTGATTTTCAACACTCGTTTGTGTTAATCATTTCTTTGTTAATACTCGTCCATATTGATTTTCAACACTCGTTTGTGTTAATCATTGCTTTGTCAATACTCGTCCGTATTGATTTTCAACACTCGTCCGTGTTAATCATTTCTTTGTCAATACTCGTCCGTATTGATTTTCAACACTCGTCCGTGTTAATCATTCCTTTGTCAATACTCGTCCGTATTGATTTTCAACACTCGTCCGTGTTAATCATTTTTTTGTCAATACTCATCCGTATTGATTTTAACACTCGTCCGTGTTAATCACTTCTTTGTCAATACTCGTCCGTATTGATTTTCAACACTCGTCCGTGTTAATCATTTCTTTGTCAATACTCGTCCGTATTGATTTTCAACACTCGTCCGTGTTAATCATTTCTTTGTCAATACTCATCCGTATTGATTTTCAAAACTCGTCCGTGTTAATCATTTCTTTCTCAATACTCGTCCGTATTGATTTTAACACATGTCCGTGTTAATCATTTCTTTGTCAATACTCGTCCGTATTGATTTTCACACTTGTCCGTGTTAATCATTTCTTTGTCAATACTCGTCCGTGTTATTCACTTCTTTGTCAATACTCGTCCGTATTGATTTTCAACACTCGTCCGTGTTAATCTTTTCTTTGTCAATACTCGTCCGTATTGATTTTCAACACTCGTCTGTGTTAATCATTTCTTTGTTAATACTCGTCCGTATTGATTTTCAACACTCGTCTGTGTTAATCATTTCTTTGTCAATACTCGTCCGTATTGATTTTCAACACTCGTCCGTGTTAATCATTCCTTTGTCAATACTCATCCATATTGATTTTCAACACTCGTCCGTGTTAATCATTCCTTTATCAATACTCGTCTATATTGATTTTCAACACTCGTCCGTGTTAATCATTTCTTTGTCAATACTCGTCCGTATTGATTTTCAGCACTTGTCCGTGTTAATCATTTCTTTGTCAATACTCGTCCGTATTGATTTTCAACACTCGTCCATGTTAATCATTTCTTTGTCAATACTCGTCCGTATTATTTTCCAAAACTCGTCCGTGTTAATCATTCCTTTGTCAATACTCGTCCGTATTGATTTTCAACACTCGTCCGTGTTAATCATTTTTTTGTCAATACTCATCCGTATTGATTTTTAATACTCGTCCGTGTTAATCACTTCTTTGTCAATACTCGTCCGTATTGATTTTCAACACTCGTCCGTGTTAATCATTTCTTTGTCAATACTCGTCCGTATTGATTTTCAACACTCGTCTGTGTTAATCATTTCTTTGTTAATACTCGTCCATATTGATTTTCAACACTCGTTGTGTTAATCATTGCTTTGTCAATACTCGTCCGTATTGATTTTCAACACTCGTCCGTGTTAATCATTTCTTTGTCAATACTCATCCGTATTGATTTTCAATACTCGTCCGTGTTAATCATTTCTTTGTCAATACTCGTCCGTATTGATTTTCAACACTCGTCTGTGTTAATCATTTCTTTGTCAATACTCGTCCGTATTGATTTTCACACTCGTTTGTGTTAATCATTTCTTTGTTAATACTCGTCCATATTGATTTTCAACACTCGTTTGTGTTAATCATTGCTTTGTCAATACTCGTCCGTATTGATTTTCAACACTCGTCCGTGTTAATCATTCCTTTGTCAATACTCATCCGTATTGATTTTCAACACTCGTCCGTGTTAATCATTCCTTTATCAATACTCGTCTATATTGATTTTCAACACTCGTCCGTGTTAATCATTTCTTTGTCAATACTCGTCCGTATTGATTTTCAACACTCGTCCGTGTTAATCATTTCTTTGTCAATACTCGTCCGTATTGATTTTCAAACTCGTCCGTGTTAATCATTTCTTTGTCAATACTCGTCCGTATTGATTTTCAACACTCGTCCGTGTTAATCATTTCTTTGTCAATACTCGTCCGTATTGATTTTCAACACTTGTCCGTGTTAATCATTTCTTTGTCAATACTCGTCCGTGTTATTCACTTCTTTGTCAATACTCGTCCGTATTGATTTTCAACACTCGTCCGTGTTAATCATTTCTTTGTCAATACTCGTCCGTATTGATTTTCAACACTCGTCTGTGTTAATCATTTCTTTGTTAATACTCGTCCATATTGATTTTCAACACTCGTTTGTGTTAATCATTGCTTTGTCAATACTCGTCCGTATTGATTTTCAACACTCGTCCGTGTTAATCATCCTTTGTCAATACTCATCCGTATTGATTTTCAACACTCGTCCGTGTTAATCATTCCTTTGTCAATACTCGTCTATATTGATTTTCAACACTCGTCCGTGTTAATCATTTCTTTGTCAATACTCGTCCGTATTGATTTTCAACACTTGTCCGTGTTAATCATTTCTTTGTCAATACTCGTCCGTATTGATTTTCAACACTCGTCCATGTTAATCATTTCTTTGTCAATACTCGTCCGTATTAATTTCAAAAACTCGTCCGTGTTAATCATTCCTTTGTCAATACTCGTCCGTATTGATTTTCAACACTCGTCCGTGTTAATCATTTTTTTGTCAATACTCATCCGTATTGATTTTAATACTCGTCCGTGTTAATCACTTCTTTGTCAATACTCGTCCGTATTGATTTTCAACACTCGTCCGTGTTAATCATTTCTTTGTCAATACTCATCCGTATTGATTTTCAACACTCGTCTTGTTAATCATTTCTTTGTCAATACTCGTCCATATTGATTTTCAACACTCGTTTGTGTTAATCATTGCTTTGTCAATACTCGTCCGTATTGATTTTCAACACTCGTCCGTGTTAATCATTTCTTTGTCAATACTCATCCGTATTGATTTTCAATACTCGTCCGTGTTAATCATTTCTTTGTCAATACTCGTCCGTATTGATTTTCAACACTCGTCCGTGTTAATCATTTCTTTGTCAATACTCGTCCGTATTGATTTTCAACACTCGTTTGTGTTAATCATTTCTTTGTTAATACTCGTCCATATTGATTTTCAACACTCGTTTGTGTTAATCATTGCTTTGTCAATACTCGTCCGTATTGATTTTCAACACTCGTCCGTGTTAATCATTCCTTTGTCAATACTCATCCGTATTGATTTTCAACACTCGTCCGTGTTAATCATTCCTTTGTCAATACTCGTCTGTATTGATTTTCAACACTCGTCCGTGTTAATCATTTCTTTGTCAATACTCGTCCGTATTGATTTTCAACACTCGTCCGTGTTAATCATTTCTTTGTCAATACTCGTCCGTATTGATTTTCAACACTCGTCCGTGTTAATCATTTCTTTGTCAATACTCGTCCGTATTGATTTTCAAAACTCGTCCGTGTTAATCATTCTTTGTCAATACTCGTCCGTATTGATTTTCAACACTCGTCCGTGTTAATCATTTTTTTGTCAATACTCGTCCGTATTGATTTTCAACACTCGTCCGTGTTAATCACTTCTTTGTCAATACTCGTCCGTATTGATTTTCAACACTCGTCCGTGTTAATCATTTCTTTGTCAATACTCGTCCGTATTGATTTTCAACACTCGTCTGTGTTAATCATTTCTTTGTCAATACTCGTCCATATTGATTTTCAACACTCGTCCGTGTTAATCATTTCTTTGTCAATACTCGTCCGTATTGATTTTCAACACTCGTCCGTGTTAATCATTTCTTTGTCAATACTCGTCCGTATTGATTTTCAACTCTCGTCCGTGTTAATCATTTCTTTGTCAATACTCGTCCGTATTGATTTTCAACACTCGTCCGTGTTAATCATTTTTTGTCAATACTCGTCCGTATTGATTTTCAACACTCGTCCGTGTTAATCATTCTTTGTCAATACTCGTCCGTATTGATTTTCAACACTCGTCCGTGTTAATCATTTCTTTGTCAATACTCGTCCGTATTGATTTTCAACACTCGTCCGTGTTAATCACTTCTTTGTCAATACTCGTCCGTATTGATTTTCAACACTCGTCCGTGTTAATCATTTCTTTGTCAATACTCGTCCGTATTGATTTTCAACACTCGTCCGTGTTAATCATTTCTTTGTCAATACTCGTCCATATTGATTTTCAACACTCGTTCGTGTTAATCATTGCTTTGTCAATACTCGTCCGTATTGATTTTCAACACTCGTCCGTGTTAATCATTTCTTTGTCAATACTCGTCCGTATTGATTTTCAATACTCGTCCGTGTTAATCATTCCTTTGTCAATACTCGTCCGTATTGATTTTCAACACTCGTCCGTGTTAATCATTTCTTTGTCAATACTCGTCCGTATTGATTTTCAACACTCGTTTGTGTTAATCATTTCTTTGTTAATACTCGTCCATATTGATTTTCAACACTCGTTTGTGTTAATCATTGCTTTGTCAATACTCGTCCGTATTGATTTTCAACACTCGTCCGTGTTAATCATTCCTTTGTCAATACTCATCCGTATTGATTTTCAACACTCGTCCGTGTTAATCATTCCTTTGTCAATACTCGTCCGTATTGATTTTCAACACTCGTCCGTGTTAATCATTTCTTTGTCAATACTCGTCCGTATTGATTTTCAACACTCGTCCGTGTTAATCATTTCTTTGTCAATACTCGTCCGTATTGATTTTCAACACTCGTCCGTGTTAATCATTTCTTTGTCAATACTCGTCCGTATTGATTTTCAACACTCGTCCGTGTTAATCATTTCTTTGTCAATACTCGTCCGTATTGATTTTCAACACTCGTCCGTGTTAATCATTTCTTTGTCAATACTCGTCCGTATTGATTTTCAACACTCGTCCGTGTTAATCTTCTTTGTCAATACTCGTCCGTATTGATTTTCAACACTCGTCCGTGTTAATCATTTCTTTGTCAATACTCGTCCGTATTGATTTTCAACACTCGTCTGTGTTAATCATTTCTTTGTTAATACTCGTCCGTATTGATTTTCAACACTCGTTTGTGTTAATCATTCTTTGTCAATACTCGTCCGTATTGATTTTCAACACTCGTCCGTGTTAATCATTTCTTTGTCAATACTCATCCGTATTGATTTTCAATACTCGTCCGTGTTAATCATTCTTTGTCAATACTCGTCCGTATTGATTTTCAACACTCGTCTGTGTTAATCATTTCTTTGTCAATACTCGTCCGTATTGATTTTCAACACTCGTTGTGTTAATCATTTCTTTGTCAATACTCGTCCGTATTGATTTTCAACACTCGTTTGTGTTAATCATTCTTTGTCAATACTCGTCCGTATTGATTTTCAACACTCGTCCGTGTTAATCATTCCTTTGTCAATACTCGTCCGTATTGATTTTCAACACTCGTCCGTGTTAATCATTTCTTTGTCAATACTCGTCCGTATTGATTTTCAACACTCGTCCGTGTTAATCATTTCTTTGTCAATACTCGTCCGTATTGATTTTCAACACTCGTCCGTGTTAATCATTTCTTTGTCAATACTCGTCCGTATTGATTTTCAACACTCGTCCGTGTTAATCATTTCTTTTTCAATACTCGTCCGTATTGATTTTCAACACTCGTCCGTGTTAATCATTTCTTTGTCAATACTCGTCCGTATTGATTTTCAACACTTGTCCGTGTTAATCATTTCTTTGTCAATACTCGTCCGTGTTATCACTTCTTGTCAATACTCGTCCGTATTGATTTTCAACACTCGTCCGTGTTAATCATTTCTTTGTCAATACTCGTCCGTATTGATTTTCAACACTCGTCTGTGTTAATCATTTCTTTGTTAATACTCGTCCATATTGATTTTCAACACTCGTTTGTGTTAATCATTGCTTTGTCAATACTCGTCCGTATTGATTTTCAACACTCGTCCGTGTTAATCATTCCTTTGTCAATACTCATCCATATTGATTTTCAACACTCGTCCGTGTTAATCATCCTTTGTCAATACTCGTCGTATATTGATTTTCAACACTCGTCCGTGTTAATCATTTCTTTGTCAATACTCGTCCGTATTGATTTTCAACACTTGTCCGTGTTAATCATTTCTTTGTCAATACTCGTCCGTATTGATTTTCAACACTCGTCCATGTTAATCATTTCTTTGTCAATACTCGTCCGTATTAATTTCAAAAACTCGTCCGTGTTAATCATTCCTTTGTCAATACTCGTCCGTATTGATTTTCAACACTCGTCCGTGTTAATCATTTTTCTGTCAATACTCATCCGTATTGATTTTTAATACTCGTCCGTGTTAATCACTTCTTTGTCAATACTCGTCCGCATTGATTTTCAACACTCGTCCGTGTTAATCATTTCTTTGTCAATACTCGTCCGTATTGATTTTCAACACTCGTCTGTGTTAATCATTTCTTTGTTAATACTCGTCCATATTGATTTTCAACACTCGTTTGTGTTAATCATTGCTTTGTCAATACTCGTCCGTATTGATTTTCAACACTCGTCCGTGTTAATCATTTCTTTGTCAATACTCATCCGTATTGATTTTCAATACTCGTCCGTGTTAATCATTTCTTTGTCAATACTCGTCCGTATTGATTTTCAACACTCGTCTGTGTTAATCATTTCTTTGTCAATACTCGTCCGTATTGATTTTCAACACTCGTTTGTGTTAATCATTTCTTTGTTAATACTCGTCCATATTGATTTTCAACACTCGTTGTGTTAATCATTGCTTTGTCAATACTCGTCCGTATTGATTTTCAACACTCGTCCGTGTTAATCATTCCTTTGTCAATACTCATCCGTATTGATTTTCAACACTCGTCCGTGTTAATCATTCCTTTGTCAATACTCGTCCGTATTGATTTTCAACACTCGTCCGTGTTAATCATTTCTTTGTCAATACTCGTCCGTATTGATTTTCAACACTTGTCCGTGTTAATCATTTCTTTGTCAATACTCGTCCGTATTGATTTTCAACACTCGTCCGTGTTAATCATTTCTTTGTCAATACTCGTCCGTATTGATTTTCAAAACTCGTCCGTGTTAATCATTCCTTTGTCAATACTCGTCCGTATTGATTTTCAACACTCGTCCGTGTTAATCATTTTTTTGTCAATACTCATCCGTATTGATTTTCAACACTCGTCCGTGTTAATCATTTCTTTGTCAATACTCGTCCGTATTGATTTTCAACACTCGTCCGTGTTAATCATTTCTTTGTCAATACTCGTCCGTATTGATTTTCAACACTCGTCTGTGTTAATCATTTCTTTGTCAATACTCGTCCGTATTGATTTTCAACACTCGTCTGTGTTAATCATTTCTTTGTCAATACTCGTCCATATTGATTTTCAACACTCGTTCGTGTTAATCATTGCTTTGTCAATACTCGTCCGTATTGATTTTCAACACTCGTCCGTGTTAATCATTCCTTTGTCAATACTCATCCATATTGATTTTCAACACTAGTCCGTGTTAATCATTCCTTTATCAATACTCGTCTATATTGATTTTCAACACTCGTCCGTGTTAATCATTTCTTTGTCAATACTCGTCCGTATTGATTTTCAACACTCGTCCGTGTTAATCATTTCTTTGTCAATACTCGTCCGTATTGATTTTCAACACTCGTCCATGTTAATCATTTCTTTGTCAATACTCGTCCGTATTAATTTCAAAAACTCGTCCGTGTTAATCATTCCTTTGTCAATACTCGTCCGTATTGATTTTCAACACTCGTCCGTGTTAATCATTTTTTGTCAATACTCATCCGTATTGATTTTTAATACTCGTCCGTGTTAATCACTTCTTTGTCAATACTCGTCCGTATTGATTTTCAACACTCGTCCGTGTTAATCATTTCTTTGTCAATACTCGTCCGTATTGATTTTCAACACTCGTCGTGTTAATCATTTCTTTGTTAATACTCGTCCATATTGATTTTCAACACTCGTTTGTGTTAATCATTGCTTTGTCAATACTCGTCCGTATTGATTTTCAACACTCGTCCGTGTTAATCATTTCTTTGTCAATACTCATCCGTATTGATTTTCAATACTCGTCCGTGTTAATCATTTCTTTGTCAATACTCGTCCGTATTGATTTTCAACACTCGTCTGTGTTAATCATTTCTTTGTCAATACTCGTCCGTATTGATTTTCAACACTCGTTTGTGTTAATCATTTCTTTGTTAATACTCGTCCATATTGATTTTCAACACTCGTTTGTGTTAATCATTGCTTTGTCAATACTCGTCCGTATTGATTTTCAACACTCGTCCGTGTTAATCATTCCTTTGTCAATACTCATCCATATTGATTTTCAACACTAGTCCGTGTTAATCATTCCTTTGTCAATACTCGTCTATATTGATTTTCAACACTCGTCCGTGTTAATCATTTCTTTGTCAATACTCGTCCGTATTGATTTTCAACACTCGTCCGTGTTAATCATTTCTTTGTCAATACTCGTCCGTATTGATTTTCAACACTCGTCCATGTTAATCATTTCTTTGTCAATACTCGTCCGTATTAATTTCCAAAACTCGTCCGTGTTAATCATTCCTTTGTCAATACTCGTCCGTATTGATTTTCAACACTCGTCCGTGTTAATCATTTTTTGTCAATACTCATCCGTATTGATTTTTAATACTCGTCCGTGTTAATCACTTCTTTGTCAATACTCGTCCGTATTGATTTTCAACACTCGTCCGTGTTAATCATTTCTTTGTCAATACTCGTCCGTATTGATTTTCAACACTCGTCTGTGTTAATCATTTCTTTGTTAATACTCGTCCATATTGATTTTCAACACTCGTTTGTGTTAATCATTGCTTTGTCAATACTCGTCCGTATTGATTTTCAACACTCGTCCGTGTTAATCATTTCTTTGTCAATACTCATCCGTATTGATTTTCAATACTCGTCCGTGTTAATCATTTCTTTGTCAATACTCGTCCGTATTGATTTTCAACACTCGTCTGTGTTAATCATTTCTTTGTCAATACTCGTCCGTATTGATTTTCAACACTCGTTTGTGTTAATCATTTCTTTGTTAATACTCGTCCATATTGATTTTCAACACTCGTTTGTGTTAATCATTGCTTTGTCAATACTCGTCCGTATTGATTTTCAACACTCGTCCGTGTTAATCATTTCTTTGTCAATACTCGTCCGTATTGATTTTCAACACTCGTCCGTGTTAATCATTCCTTTGTCAATACTCGTCCGTATTGATTTTCAACACTCGTCCGTGTTAATCATTTTTTGTCAATACTCGTCCGTATTGATTTTCAACACTCGTCCGTGTTAATCATTTCTTTGTCAATACTCGTCCGTATTGATTTTCAACACTCGTCCGTGTTAATCATTTCTTTGTCAATACTCGTCCGTATTGATTTTCAACACTCGTCCGTGTTAATCATTTCTTTGTCAATACTCGTCCGTATTGATTTTCAACACTCGTCCGTGTTAATCATTTCTTTGTCAATACTCGTCCGTATTGATTTTCAACACTCGTCCGTGTTAATCATTTCTTTGTCAATACTCGTCCGTATTGATTTTCAACACTCGTCCGTGTTAATCATTTCTTTGTCAATACTCGTCCGTGTTATTCACTTCTTTGTCAATACTCGTCCGTATTGATTTTCAACACTCGTCCGTGTTAATCATTTCTTTGTCAATACTCGTCCGTATTGATTTTCAACACTCGTCTGTGTTAATCATTTCTTTGTTAATACTCGTCCATATTGATTTTCAACACTCGTTTGTGTTAATCATTGCTTTGTCAATACTCGTCCGTATTGATTTTCAACACTCGTCCGTGTTAATCATTCCTTTGTCAATACTCGTCCATATTGATTTTCAACACTCGTCCGTGTTAATCATTCCTTTGTCAATACTCGTCCGTATTGATTTTCAACACTCGTCCGTGTTAATCATTTCTTTGTCAATACTCGTCCGTATTGATTTTCAACACTCGTCCGTGTTAATCATTTCTTTGTCAATACTCGTCCGTATTGATTTTCAACACTCGTCCGTGTTAATCATTTCTTTGTCAATACTCGTCCGTATTGATTTTTAACACTCGTCCGTGTTAATCATTTCTTTGTCAATACTCGTCCGTATTGATTTTCAACACTCGTCCGTGTTAATCATTTCTTTGTCAATACTCGTCCGTGTTATTCACTTCTTTGTCAATACTCGTCCGTATTGATTTTCAACACTCGTCCGTGTTAATCATTTCTTTGTCAATACTCGTCCGTATTGATTTTCAACACTCGTCTGTGTTAATCATTTCTTTGTTAATACTCGTCCATATTGATTTTCAACACTCGTTTGTGTTAATCATTGCTTTGTCAATACTCGTCCGTATTGATTTTCAACACTCGTCCGTGTTAATCATTCTTTGTCAATACTCATCCATATTGATTTTCAACACTCGTCCGTGTTAATCATTCCTTTATCAATACTCGTCTATATTGATTTTCAACACTCGTCCGTGTTAATCATTTCTTTGTCAATACTCGTCCGTATTGATTTTCAGCACTTGTCCGTGTTAATCATTTCTTTGTCAATACTCGTCCGTATTGATTTTCAACACTCGTCCATGTTAATCATTTCTTTGTCAATACTCGTCCGTATTAATTTCAAAACTCGTCCGTGTTAATCATTCCTTTGTCAATACTCGTCCGTATTGATTTTCAACACTCGTCCGTGTTAATCATTTTTTTGTCAATACTCATCCGTATTGATTTTTAATACTCGTCCGTGTTAATCACTTCTTTGTCAATACTCGTCCGTATTGATTTTCAACACTCGTCCGTGTTAATCATTTCTTTGTCAATACTCATCCGTATTGATTTTCAACACTCGTTCTTGTTAATCATTTCTTTGTTAATACTCGTCCATATTGATTTTCAACACTCGTTGTGTTAATCATTGCTTTGTCAATACTCGTCCGTATTGATTTTCAACACTCGTCCGTGTTAATCATTTCTTTGTCAATACTCATCCGTATTGATTTTCAATACTCGTCCGTGTTAATCATTTCTTTGTCAATACTCGTCCGTATTGATTTTCAACACTCGTCTGTGTTAATCATTTCTTTGTCAATACTCGTCCGTATTGATTTTCAACACTCGTTTGTGTTAATCATTTCTTTGTTAATACTCGTCCATATTGATTTTCAACACTCGTTTGTGTTAATCATTGCTTTGTCAATACTCGTCCGTATTGATTTTCAACACTCGTCCGTGTTAATCATTCCTTTGTCAATACTCATCCATATTGATTTTCAACACTAGTCCGTGTTAATCATTCCTTTATCAATACTCGTCTATATTGATTTTCAACACTCGTCCGTGTTAATCATTTCTTTGTCAATACTCGTCCGTATTGATTTTCAACACTTGTCCGTGTTAATCATTTCTTTGTCAATACTCGTCCGTATTGATTTTCAACACTCGTCCATGTTAATCATTTCTTTGTCAATACTCGTCCGTATTAATTTCCAAACTCGTCCGTGTTAATCATTCCTTTGTCAATACTCGTCCGTATTGATTTTCAACACTCGTCCGTGTTAATCATTTTTTTGTCAATACTCATCCGTATTGATTTTTAATACTCGTCCGTGTTAATCACTTCTTTGTCAATACTCGTCCGCATTGATTTTCAACACTCGTCCGTGTTAATCATTTCTTTGTCAATACTCATCCGTATTGATTTTCAACACTCGTCTGTGTTAATCATTTCTTTGTTAATACTCGTCCATATTGATTTTCAACACTCGTTTGTGTTAATCATTGCTTTGTCAATACTCGTCCGTATTGATTTTCAACACTCGTCCGTGTTAATCATTTCTTTGTCAATACTCATCCGTATTGATTTTCAATACTCGTCCGTGTTAATCATTTCTTTGTCAATACTCGTCCGTATTGATTTTCAACACTCGTCTGTGTTAATCATTTCTTTGTCAATACTCGTCCGTATTGATTTTCAACACTCGTTTGTGTTAATCATTTCTTTGTTAATACTCGTCCATATTGATTTTCAACACTCGTTTGTGTTAATCATTGCTTTGTCAATACTCGTCCGTATTGATTTTCAACACTCGTCCGTGTTAATCATTTCTTTGTCAATACTCGTCCGTATTGATTTCCAAAACTCGTCCGTGTTAATCATTCCTTTGTCAATACTCGTCCGTATTGATTTTCAACACTCGTCCGTGTTAATCATTTTTTTGTCAATACTCATCCGTATTGATTTTAACACTCGTCCGTGTTAATCATTTCTTTGTCAATACTCGTCCGTATTGATTTTCAACACTCGTCCGTGTTAATCATTTCTTTGTCAATACTCGTCCGTATTGATTTTCAACACTCGTCCGTGTTAATCATTTCTTTGTCAATACTCGTCCGTATTGATTTTCAACACTCGTCCGTGTTAATCATTTCTTTGTCAATACTCGTCCGTATTGATTTTCAACACTCGTCCGTGTTAATCATTTCTTTGTCAATACTCGTCCGTATTGATTTTCAACACTCGTCCGTGTTAATCATTTCTTTGTCAATACTCGTCCGTGTTATTCACTTCTTTGTCAATACTCGTCCGTATTGATTTTCAACACTCGTCCGTGTTAATCATTTCTTTGTCAATACTCGTCCGTATTGATTTTCAACACTCGTCTGTGTTAATCATTTCTTTGTTAATACTCGTCCATATTGATTTTCAACACTCGTTTGTGTTAATCATTTCTTTGTCAATACTCGTCCGTATTGATTTTCAACACTCGTCCGTGTTAATCATTCCTTTGTCAATACTCATCCATATTGATTTTCAACACTCGTCCGTGTTAATCATTCCTTTGTCAATACTCGTCCATATTGATTTTCAACACTCGTCCGTGTTAATCATTTCTTTGTCAATACTCGTCCGTATTGATTTTCAACACTCGTCCGTGTTAATCATTTCTTTGTCAATACTCGTCCGTATTGATTTTCAAAACTCGTCCGTGTTAATCATTTCTTTGTCAATACTCGTCCGTATTGATTTTCAACACTCGTCCGTGTTAATCATTTCTTTGTCAATACTCGTCCGTATTGATTTTCAACACTCGTCCGTGTTAATCATTTCTTGTCAATACTCGTCCGTGTTAATCACTTCTTTGTCAATACTCGTCCGTATTGATTTTCAACACTCGTCCGTGTTAATCATTTCTTTGTCAATACTCGTCCGTATTGATTTTCAACACTCGTCTGTGTTAATCATTTCTTTGTTAATACTCGTCCATATTGATTTTCAACACTCGTTTGTGTTAATCATTGCTTTGTCAATACTCGTCCGTATTGATTTTCAACACTCGTCCGTGTTAATCATTCCTTTGTCAATACTCATCCGTATTGATTTTCAACACTCGTCCGTGTTAATCATTTCTTTGTCAATACTCGTCTGTATTGATTTTCAACACTCGTCCGTGTTAATCATTTCTTTGTCAATACTCGTCCGTATTGATTTTCAACACTCGTCCGTGTTAATCATTTCTTTGTCAATACTCGTCCGTATTGATTTTCAACACTCGTCCATGTTAATCATTTCTTTGTCAATACTCGTCCGTATTAATTTCAAAACTCGTCCGTGTTAATCATTCCTTTGTCAATACTCGTCCGTATTGATTTTCAACACTCGTCCGTGTTAATCATTTTTTTGTCAATACTCATCCGTATTGATTTTAATACTCGTCCGTGTTAATCACTTCTTTGTCAATACTCGTCCGTATTGATTTTCAACACTCGTCCGTGTTAATCATTTCTTTGTCAATACTCGTCCGTATTGATTTTCAACACTCGTCTGTGTTAATCATTTCTTTGTTAATACTCGTCCATATTGATTTTCAACACTCGTCCGTGTTAATCATTGCTTTGTCAATACTCGTCCGTATTGATTTTCAACACTCGTCCGTGTTAATCATTTCTTTGTCAATACTCATCCGTATTGATTTTCAATACTCGTCCGTGTTAATCATTTCTTTGTCAATACTCGTCCGTATTGATTTTCAACACTCGTCTGTGTTAATCATTTCTTTGTCAATACTCGTCCGTATTGATTTTCAACACTCGTTTGTGTTAATCATTTCTTTGTCAATACTCGTCCATATTGATTTTCAACACTCGTTTGTGTTAATCATTGCTTTGTCAATACTCGTCCGTATTGATTTTCAACACTCGTCCGTGTTAATCATTCTTTGTCAATACTCATCCGTATTGATTTTCAACACTCGTCCGTGTTAATCATTCTTTGTCAATACTCGTCTGTATTGATTTTCAACACTCGTCCGTGTTAATCATTTCTTTGTCAATACTCGTCCGTATTGATTTTCAACACTCGTCCGTGTTAATCATTTCTTTGTCAATACTCGTCCGTATTGATTTTCAAACTCGTCCGTGTTAATCATTTCTTTGTCAATACTCGTCCGTATTGATTTTCAACACATCGTCCGTGTTAATCATTTCTTTGTCAATACTCGTCCGTATTGATTTTCAACACTCGTCCGTGTTAATCATTTCTTTGTCAATACTCGTCCGTGTTATTCACTTCTTTGTCAATACTCGTCCGTATTGATTTTCAACACTCGTCCGTGTTAATCATTTCTTTGTCAATACTCGTCCGTATTGATTTTCAACACTCGTCTGTGTTAATCATTTCTTTGTTAATACTCGTCCATATTGATTTTCAACACTCGTTTGTGTTAATCATTGCTTTGTCAATACTCGTCCGTATTGATTTTCAACACTCGTCCGTGTTAATCATTCCTTTGTCAATACTCATCCATATTGATTTTCAACACTCGTCCGTGTTAATCATTTCTTTGTCAATACTCGTCCGTATTGATTTTCAACACTCGTCCGTGTTAATCATTTCTTTGTCAATACTCGTCCGTATTGATTTTCAACACTTGTCCGTGTTAATCATTTCTTTGTCAATACTCGTCCGTATTGATTTTCAACACTCGTCCATGTTAATCATTTCTTTGTCAATACTCGTCCGTATTAATTTCAAAACTCGTCCGTGTTAATCATTCCTTTGTCAATACTCGTCCGTATTGATTTTCAACACTCGTCCGTGTTAATCATTTTTTTGTCAATACTCATCCGTATTGATTTTCAATACTCGTCCGTGTTAATCACTTCTTTGTCAATACTCGTCCGTATTGATTTTCAACACTCGTCCGTGTTAATCATTTCTTTGTCAATACTCGTCCGTATTGATTTTCAACACTCGTCCGTGTTAATCATTTCTTTGTTAATACTCGTCCGTATTGATTTTCAACACTCGTTTGTGTTAATCATTGCTTTGTCAATACTCGTCCGTATTGATTTTCAACACTCGTCCGTGTTAATCATTTCTTTGTCAATACTCATCCGTATTGATTTTCAATACTCGTCCGTGTTAATCATTTCTTTGTCAATACTCGTCCGTATTGATTTTCAACACTCGTCTGTGTTAATCATTTCTTTGTCAATACTCGTCCGTATTGATTTTCAACACTCGTTTGTGTTAATCATTTCTTTGTTAATACTCGTCCATATTGATTTTCAACACTCGTTTGTGTTAATCATTGCTTTGTCAATACTCGTCCGTATTGATTTTCAACACTCGTCCGTGTTAATCATTCCTTTGTCAATACTCATCCATATTGATTTTCAACACTCGTCCGTGTTAATCATTCCTTTGTCAATACTCGTCCATATTGATTTTCAACACTCGTCCGTGTTAATCATTTCTTTGTCAATACTCGTCCGTATTGATTTTCAACACTTGTCCGTGTTAATCATTTCTTTGTCAATACTCGTCCGTATTGATTTTCAACACTCGTCCATGTTAATCATTTCTTTGTCAATACTCGTCCGTATTAATTTCCAAAACTCGTCCGTGTTAATCATTCCTTTGTCAATACTCGTCCGTATTGATTTTCAACACTCGTCCGTGTTAATCATTTTTTGTCAATACTCATCCGTATTGATTTTAATACTCGTCCGTGTTAATCACTTCTTTGTCAATACTCGTCCGTATTGATTTTCAACACTCGTCCGTGTTAATCATTTCTTTGTCAATACTCGTCCGTATTGATTTTCAACACTCGTCTGTGTTAATCATTTCTTTGTTAATACTCGTCCATATTGATTTTCAACACTCGTTTGTGTTAATCATTGCTTTGTCAATACTCGTCCGTATTGATTTTCAACACTCGTCCGTGTTAATCATTTCTTTGTCAATACTCATCCGTATTGATTTTCAATACTCGTCCGTGTTAATCATTTCTTTGTCAATACTCGTCCGTATTGATTTTCAACACTCGTCTGTGTTAATCATTTCTTTGTCAATACTCGTCCGTATTGATTTTCAACACTCGTTTGTGTTAATCATTTCTTTGTTAATACTCGTCCATATTGATTTTCAACACTCGTTTGTGTTAATCATTGCTTTGTCAATACTCGTCCGTATTGATTTTCAACACTCGTCCGTGTTAATCATTCCTTTGTCAATACTCATCCATATTGATTTTCAACACTAGTCCGTGTTAATCATTCCTTTGTCAATACTCGTCTATATTGATTTTCAACACTCGTCCGTGTTAATCATTTCTTTGTCAATACTCGTCCGTATTGATTTTCAACACTCGTCCGTGTTAATCATTTCTTTGTCAATACTCGTCCGTATTGATTTTCAACACTCGTCCGTGTTAATCATTTCTTTGTCAATACTCGTCCGTATTGATTTCCAAAACTCGTCCGTGTTAATCATTCCTTTGTCAATACTCGTCCGTATTGATTTTCAACACTCGTCCGTGTTAATCATTTTTTTGTCAATACTCATCCGTATTGATTTTCAATACTCGTCCGTGTTAATCACTTCTTTGTCAATACTCGTCCGTATTGATTTTCAACACTCGTCCGTGTTAATCATTTCTTTGTCAATACTCGTCCGTATTGATTTTCAACACTCGTCTGTGTTAATCATTTCTTTGTCAATACTCGTCCGTATTGATTTTCAACACTCGTCCGTGTTAATCATTGCTTTGTCAATACTCGTCCGTATTGATTTTCAACACTCGTCCGTGTTAATCATTTCTTTGTCAATACTCGTCCGTATTGATTTTCAACACTCGTCCGTGTTAATCATTTCTTTGTCAATACTCGTCCGTATTGATTTTCAACACTCGTCCGTGTTAATCATTTCTTTGTCAATACTCGTCCGTATTGATTTTCAACACTCGTTTGTGTTAATCATTTCTTTGTCAATACTCGTCCATATTGATTTTCAACACTCGTCTGTGTTAATCATTTCTTTGTCAATACTCGTCCGTATTGATTTTCAACACTCGTCCGTGTTAATCATTCTTTGTCAATACTCGTCCGTATTGATTTTCAACACTCGTCCGTGTTAATCATTCCTTTGTCAATACTCGTCCGTATTGATTTTCAACACTCGTCCGTGTTAATCATTTCTTTGTCAATACTCGTCCGTATTGATTTTCAACACTCGTCCGTGTTAATCATTTCTTTGTCAATACTCGTCCGTATTGATTTTCAAACTCGTCCGTGTTAATCATTTCTTTGTCAATACTCGTCCGTATTGATTTTCAACACTGTCCGTGTTAATCATTTCTTTGTCAATACTCGTCCGTATTGATTTTCAACACTCGTCCGTGTTAATCATTTCTTTGTCAATACTCGTCCGTGTTATTCACTTCTTTGTCAATACTCGTCCGTATTGATTTTCAACACTCGTCCGTGTTAATCATTTCTTTGTCAATACTCGTCCGTATTGATTTTCAACACTCGTCTGTGTTAATCATTTCTTTGTTAATACTCGTCCATATTGATTTTCAACACTCGTTTGTGTTAATCATTGCTTTGTCAATACTCGTCCGTATTGATTTTCAACACTCGTCCGTGTTAATCATTCCTTTGTCAATACTCATCCATATTGATTTTCAACACTCGTCCGTGTTAATCATTCTTTGTCAATACTCGTCTATATTGATTTTCAACACTCGTCCGTGTTAATCATTTCTTTGTCAATACTCGTCCGTATTGATTTTCAACACTCGTCCGTGTTAATCATTTCTTTGTCAATACTCGTCCGTATTGATTTTCAACACTCGTCCGTGTTAATCATTTCTTTGTCAATACTCGTCCGTATTGATTTCAAAACTCGTCCGTGTTAATCATTCCTTTGTCAATACTCGTCCGTATTGATTTTCAACACTCGTCCGTGTTAATCATTTTTTTGTCAATACTCATCCGTATTGATTTTCAATACTCGTCCGTGTTAATCACTTCTTTGTCAATACTCGTCCGCATTGATTTTCAACACTCGTCCGTGTTAATCATTTCTTTGTCAATACTCATCCGTATTGATTTTCAACACTCGTCTGTGTTAATCATTTCTTTGTTAATACTCGTCCATATTGATTTTCAACACTCGTTTGTGTTAATCATTGCTTTGTCAATACTCGTCCGTATTGATTTTCAACACTCGTCCGTGTTAATCATTTCTTTGTCAATACTCATCCGTATTGATTTTCAATACTCGTCCGTGTTAATCATTTCTTTGTCAATACTCGTCCGTATTGATTTTCAACACTCGTCTGTGTTAATCATTTCTTTGTCAATACTCGTCCGTATTGATTTTCAACACTCGTTTGTGTTAATCATTTCTTTGTTAATACTCGTCCATATTGATTTTCAACACTCGTTTGTGTTAATCATTGCTTTGTCAATACTCGTCCGTATTGATTTTCAACACTCGTCCGTGTTAATCATTTCTTTGTCAATACTCATCCATATTGATTTTCAACACTAGTCCGTGTTAATCATTCCTTTATCAATACTCGTCTATATTGATTTTCAACACTCGTCCGTGTTAATCATTTCTTTGTCAATACTCGTCCGTATTGATTTTCAACACTCGTCCGTGTTAATCATTTCTTTGTCAATACTCGTCCGTATTGATTTTCAACACTCGTCCATGTTAATCATTTCTTTGTCAATACTCGTCCGTATTAATTTCCAAAACTCGTCCGTGTTAATCATTCCTTTGTCAATACTCGTCCGTATTGATTTTCAACACTCGTCCGTGTTAATCATTTTTTTGTCAATACTCATCCGTATTGATTTTTAATACTCGTCCGTGTTAATCACTTCTTTGTCAATACTCGTCCGTATTGATTTTCAACACTCGTCCGTGTTAATCATTTCTTTGTCAATACTCGTCCGTATTGATTTTCAACACTCGTCTGTGTTAATCATTTCTTTGTTAATACTCGTCCATATTGATTTTCAACACTCGTCCGTGTTAATCATTGCTTTGTCAATACTCGTCCGTATTGATTTTCAACACTCGTCCGTGTTAATCATTTCTTTGTCAATACTCATCCGTATTGATTTTCAACACTCGTCCGTGTTAATCATTTCTTTGTCAATACTCGTCCGTATTGATTTTCAACACTCGTCTGTGTTAATCATTTCTTTGTCAATACTCGTCCGTATTGATTTTCAACACTCGTCCGTGTTAATCATTTCTTTGTTAATACTCGTCCATATTGATTTTCAACACTCGTTCGTGTTAATCATTTCTTTGTCAATACTCGTCCGTATTGATTTTCAACACTCGTCCGTGTTAATCATTCCTTTGTCAATACTCGTCCGTATTGATTTTCAACACTCGTCCGTGTTAATCATTCCTTTGTCAATACTCGTCCGTATTGATTTTCAACACTCGTCCGTGTTAATCATTTCTTTGTCAATACTCGTCCGTATTGATTTTCAACACTCGTCCGTGTTAATCATTTCTTTGTCAATACTCGTCCGTATTGATTTTCAACACTCGTCCGTGTTAATCATTTCTTTGTCAATACTCGTCCGTATTGATTTTCAACACTCGTCCGTGTTAATCATTTCTTTGTCAATACTCGTCCGTATTGATTTTCAACACTCGTCCGTGTTAATCATTTCTTTGTCAATACTCGTCCGTGTTATTCACTTCTTTGTCAATACTCGTCCGTATTGATTTTCAACACTCGTCCGTGTTAATCATTTCTTTGTCAATACTCGTCCGTATTGATTTTCAACACTCGTCTGTGTTAATCATTTCTTTGTTAATACTCGTCCATATTGATTTTCAACACTCGTTTGTGTTAATCATTGCTTTGTCAATACTCGTCCGTATTGATTTTCAACACTCGTCCGTGTTAATCATTCCTTTGTCAATACTCATCCGTATTGATTTTCAACACTCGTCCGTGTTAATCATTTCTTTGTCAATACTCGTCTATATTGATTTTCAACACTCGTCCGTGTTAATCATTTCTTTGTCAATACTCGTCCGTATTGATTTTCAACACTCGTCCGTGTTAATCATTTCTTTGTCAATACTCGTCCGTATTGATTTTCAACACTCGTCCATGTTAATCATTTCTTTGTCAATACTCGTCCGTATTAATTTCAAAACTCGTCCGTGTTAATCATTCCTTTGTCAATACTCGTCCGTATTGATTTTCAACACTCGTCCGTGTTAATCATTTTTTTGTCAATACTCATCCGTATTGATTTTTAATACTCGTCCGTGTTAATCACTTCTTTGTCAATACTCGTCCGTATTGATTTTCAACACTCGTCCGTGTTAATCATTTCTTTGTCAATACTCGTCCGTATTGATTTTCAACACTCGTCTGTGTTAATCATTTCTTTGTCAATACTCGTCCGTATTGATTTTCAACACTCGTTTGTGTTAATCATTGCTTTGTCAATACTCGTCCGTATTGATTTTCAACACTCGTCCGTGTTAATCATTTCTTTGTCAATACTCATCCGTATTGATTTTCAATACTCGTCCGTGTTAATCATTTCTTTGTCAATACTCGTCCGTATTGATTTTCAACACTCGTCCGTGTTAATCATTTCTTTGTCAATACTCGTCCGTATTGATTTTCAACACTCGTTTGTGTTAATCATTTCTTTGTTAATACTCGTCCATATTGATTTTCAACACTCGTTTGTGTTAATCATTGCTTTGTCAATACTCGTCCGTATTGATTTTCAACACTCGTCCGTGTTAATCATTTCTTTGTCAATACTCATCCATATTGATTTTCAACACTCGTCCGTGTTAATCATTCCTTTGTCAATACTCGTCCGTATTGATTTTCAACACTCGTCCGTGTTAATCATTTCTTTGTCAATACTCGTCCGTATTGATTTTCAGCACTTGTCCGTGTTAATCATTTCTTTGTCAATACTCGTCCGTATTGATTTTCAACACTCGTCCATGTTAATCATTTCTTTGTCAATACTCGTCCGTATTGATTTTCAAAACTCGTCCGTGTTAATCATTTCTTTGTCAATACTCGTCCGTATTGATTTTCAACACTCGTCCGTGTTAATCATTTTTTTGTCAATACTCATCCGTATTGATTTTTAACACTCGTCCGTGTTAATCACTTCTTTGTCAATACTCGTCCGTATTGATTTTCAACACTCGTCCGTGTTAATCATTTCTTTGTCAATACTCGTCCGTATTGATTTTCAACACTCGTCTGTGTTAATCATTTCTTTGTCAATACTCGTCCGTATTGATTTTCAACACTCGTTTGTGTTAATCATTTCTTTGTCAATACTCGTCCGTATTGATTTTCAACACTCGTCCGTGTTAATCATTTCTTTGTCAATACTCGTCCGTATTGATTTTCAATACTCGTCCGTGTTAATCATTTCTTTGTCAATACTCGTCCGTATTGATTTTCAACACTCGTCCGTGTTAATCATTTCTTTGTCAATACTCGTCCGTATTGATTTTCAACACTCGTTTGTGTTAATCATTTCTTTGTTAATACTCGTCCATATTGATTTTCAACACTCGTTTGTGTTAATCATTGCTTTGTCAATACTCGTCCGTATTGATTTTCAACACTCGTCCGTGTTAATCATTTCTTTGTCAATACTCGTCCGTATTGATTTTCAACACTCGTCCGTGTTAATCATTTCTTTGTCAATACTCGTCCGTATTGATTTTCAACACTCGTCCGTGTTAATCATTTCTTTGTCAATACTCGTCCGTATTGATTTTCAACACTCGTCCGTGTTAATCATTTCTTTGTCAATACTCGTCCGTATTGATTTTCAACACTCGTCCGTGTTAATCATTTCTTTGTCAATACTCGTCCGTATTGATTTTCAACACTCGTCCGTGTTAATCATTTCTTTGTCAATACTCGTCCGTATTATTTTCAAAACTCGTCCGTGTTAATCATTCCTTTGTCAATACTCGTCCGTATTGATTTTCAACACTCGTCCGTGTTAATCATTTTTTGTCAATACTCATCCGTATTGATTTTAACACTCGTCCGTGTTAATCACTTCTTTGTCAATACTCGTCCGTATTGATTTTCAACACTCGTCCGTGTTAATCATTTCTTTGTCAATACTCGTCCGTATTGATTTTCAACACTCGTCCGTGTTAATCATTTCTTTGTCAATACTCGTCCGTATTGATTTTCAAACTCGTCCGTGTTAATCATTTCTTTGTCAATACTCGTCCGTATTGATTTTCAACACTCGTCCGTGTTAATCATTTTTGTCAATACTCGTCCGTATTGATTTTCAACACTCGTCCGTGTTAATCATTTCTTTGTCAATACTCGTCCGTGTTATTCACTTCTTTGTCAATACTCGTCCGTATTGATTTTCAACACTCGTCCGTGTTAATCATTTCTTTGTCAATACTCGTCCGTATTGATTTTCAACACTCGTCTGTGTTAATCATTTCTTTGTTAATACTCGTCCATATTGATTTTCAACACTCGTTTGTGTTAATCATTGCTTTGTCAATACTCGTCCGTATTGATTTTCAACACTCGTCCGTGTTAATCATTCCTTTGTCAATACTCATCCATATTGATTTTCAACACTCGTCCGTGTTAATCATTCCTTTGTCAATACTCGTCCTTATTGATTTTCAACACTCGTCCGTGTTAATCATTTCTTTGTCAATACTCGTCCGTATTGATTTTCAACACTCGTCCGTGTTAATCATTTCTTTGTCAATACTCGTCCGTATTGATTTTCAACACTCGTCCATGTTAATCATTTCTTTGTCAATACTCGTCCGTATTAATTTCCAAAACTCGTCCGTGTTAATCATTCCTTTGTCAATACTCGTCCGTATTGATTTTCAACACTCGTCCGTGTTAATCATTTTTTGTCAATACTCATCCGTATTGATTTTTAATACTCGTCCGTGTTAATCACTTCTTTGTCAATACTCGTCCGTATTGATTTTCAACACTCGTCCGTGTTAATCATTTCTTTGTCAATACTCGTCCGTATTGATTTTCAACACTCGTCTGTGTTAATCATTTCTTTGTTAATACTCGTCCATATTGATTTTCAACACTCGTTTGTGTTAATCATTTCTTTGTCAATACTCGTCCGTATTGATTTTCAACACTCGTCCGTGTTAATCATTTCTTTGTCAATACTCATCCGTATTGATTTTCAATACTCGTCCGTGTTAATCATTTCTTTGTCAATACTCGTCCGTATTGATTTTCAACACTCGTCTGTGTTAATCATTTCTTTGTCAATACTCGTCCGTATTGATTTTCAACACTCGTTTGTGTTAATCATTTCTTTGTTAATACTCGTCCATATTGATTTTCAACACTCGTTTGTGTTAATCATTGCTTTGTCAATACTCGTCCGTATTGATTTTCAACACTCGTCCGTGTTAATCATTTCTTTGTCAATACTCATCCGTATTGATTTTAACACTCGTCCGTGTTAATCATTTTTTTGTCAATACTCATCCGTATTGATTTTTAACACTCGTCCGTGTTAATCACTTCTTTGTCAATACTCGTCCGTATTGATTTTCAACACTCGTCCGTGTTAATCATTTCTTTGTCAATACTCGTCCGTATTGATTTTCAACACTCGTCCGTGTTAATCATTTCTTTGTCAATACTCATCCGTATTGATTTTCAAAACTCGTCCGTGTTAATCATTTCTTTGTCAATACTCGTCCGTATTGATTTTAACACATGTCCGTGTTAATCATTTTGTCAATACTCGTCTGTATTGATTTTCAGCACTTGTCCGTGTTAATCATTTCTTTGTCAATACTCGTCCGTGTTATTCACTTCTTTGTCAATACTCGTCCGTATTGATTTTCAACACTCGTCCGTGTTAATCATTTCTTTGTCAATACTCGTCCGTATTGATTTTCAACACTCGTCTGTGTTAATCATTTCTTTGTTAATACTCGTCCATATTGATTTTCAACACTCGTTTGTGTTAATCATTGCTTTGTCAATACTCGTCCGTATTGATTTTCAACACTCGTCCGTGTTAATCATTCCTTTGTCAATACTCGTCCGTGTTAATCATTTCTTTGTCAATACTCGTCCGTATTGATTTTCAGCACTTGTCCGTGTTAATCATTTCTTTGTCAATACTCGTCCGTATTGATTTTCAACACTCGTCCATGTTAATCATTTCTTTGTCAATACTCGTCCGTATTAATTTCCAAAACTCGTCCGTGTTAATCATTCCTTTGTCAATACTCGTCCGTATTGATTTTCAACACTCGTCCGTGTTAATCATTTTTTTGTCAATACTCATCCGTATTGATTTTTAATACTCGTCCGTGTTAATCACTTCTTTGTCAATACTCGTCCGCATTGATTTTCAACACTCGTCCGTGTTAATCATTTCTTTGTCAATACTCATCCGTATTGATTTTCAACACTCGTCTGTGTTAATCATTTCTTTGTTAATACTCGTCCATATTGATTTTCAACACTCGTTTGTGTTAATCATTGCTTTGTCAATACTCGTCCGTATTGATTTTCAACACTCGTCCGTGTTAATCATTTCTTTGTCAATACTCATCCGTATTGATTTTCAATACTCGTCCGTGTTAATCATTTCTTTGTCAATACTCGTCCGTATTGATTTTCAACACTCGTCTGTGTTAATCATTTCTTTGTCAATACTCGTCCGTATTGATTTTCAACACTCGTTGTGTTAATCATTTCTTTGTTAATACTCGTCCATATTGATTTTCAACACTCGTTTGTGTTAATCATTGCTTTGTCAATACTCGTCCGTATTGATTTTCAACACTCGTCCGTGTTAATCATTTCTTTGTCAATACTCATCCGTATTGATTTTCAACACTCGTCCGTGTTAATCATTTCTTTGTCAATACTCGTCCGTATTGATTTTCAACACTCGTCCGTGTTAATCATTTCTTTGTCAATACTCGTCCGTATTGATTTTCAACACTCGTCCGTGTTAATCATTTCTTTGTCAATACTCGTCCGTATTGATTTTCAACACTCGTCCGTGTTAATCATTTCTTTGTCAATACTCGTCCGTATTGATTTTCAAAACTCGTCCGTGTTAATCATTTCTTTGTCAATACTCGTCCGTATTGATTTTCAACACATGTCCGTGTTAATCATTTCTTTGTCAATACTCGTCCGTATTGATTTTCAACACTCGTCCGTGTTAATCATTTCTTTGTCAATACTCGTCCGTGTTATTCATTCTTTGTCAATACTCGTCCGTATTGATTTTCAACACTCGTCCGTGTTAATCATTTCTTTGTCAATACTCATCCGTATTGATTTTCAAACACTCGTCCGTGTTAATCATTTCTTTTCAATACTCGTCCGTATTGATTTTCAACACATGTCCGTGTTAATCATTTCTTTGTCAATACTCGTCCGTATTGATTTTCAACACTCGTCCGTGTTAATCATTTCTTTGTCAATACTCGTCCGTGTTAATACTTCTTTCAATACTCGTCCGTATTGATTTTCAACACTCGTCCGTGTTAATCATTTCTTTGTCAATACTCGTCCGTATTGATTTTCAACACTCGTCTGTGTTAATCATTTCTTTGTTAATACTCGTCCATATTGATTTTCAACACTCGTTTGTGTTAATCATTTCTTTGTCAATACTCGTCCGTATTGATTTTCAACACTCGTCCTTGTTAATCATTTCTTTGTCAATACTCGTCCGTATTGATTTTCAACACTCGTCCGTGTTAATCATTTCTTTGTCAATACTCGTCCGTATTGATTTTCAACACTCGTCCGTGTTAATCATTTTTTTGTCAATACTCATCCGTATTGATTGTTTCAATACTCGTCCGTGTTAATCACTTCTTTGTCAATACTCGTCCGTATTGATTTTCAACACTCGTCCGTGTTAATCATTTCTTTGTCAATACTCGTCCGTATTGATTTTCAACACTCGTCCGTGTTAATCATTTCTTTGTCAATACTCGTCCGTATTGATTTTCAAAACTCTTCCGTGTTAATCATTTCTTTGTCAATACTCGTCCGTATTGATTTTAACACTCGTCCGTGTTAATCATTTCTTTGTCAATACTCGTCCGTATTGATTTTCAACACTTGTCCGTGTTAATCATTTCTTTGTCAATACTCGTCCGTGTTATTCACTTTCTTTGTCAATACTCGTCCGTATTGATTTTCAACACTCGTCCGTGTTAAATCATTGCTTGTCAAGTCTTGGGCGGTGGGGGGGGCCGATTGATTTTCACACGGGGGTGCGTTGGGCCTTGTTCAGGTCATTTCTTTGTCAATACTCATCCGTATTGATATTTCTTTGTCAATACTCGTCCGTGTTATTCACTTCTTTGTCAATACTCGTCCGTATTGATTTTCAACACTCGTCCGTGTTAATCATTTCTTTGTCAATACTCGTCCGTATTGATTTTCAACACTCGTTGTGTTAATCATTTCTTTGTTAATACTCGTCCATATTGATTTTCAACACTCGTTTGTGTTAATCATTGCTTTGTCAATACTCGTCCGTATTGATTTTCAACACTCGTCCGTGTTAATCATTCCTTTGTCAATACTCATCCATATTGATTTTCAACACTAGTCCGTGTTAATCATTCCTTTATCAATACTCGTCTATATTGATTTTCAACACTCGTCCGTGTTAATCATTTCTTGTCAATACTCGTCCGTATTGATTTTCAGCACTTTCCGTGTTAATCATTTCTTTGTCAATACTCGTCCGTATTGATTTTCAACACTCGTCCATGTTAATCATTTCTTTGTCAATACTCGTCCGTATTAATTTTCAAAAACTCGTCCGTGTTAATCATTCTTTGTCAATACTCGTCCGTATTGATTTTCAACACTCGTCCGTGTTAATCATTTTTTTGTCAATACTCATCCGTATTGATTTTAATACTCGTCCGTGTTAATCACTTCTTTGTCAATACTCGTCCGCATTGATTTTCAACACTCGTCCGTGTTAATCATTTCTTTGTCAATACTCATCCGTATTGATTTTCAACACTCGTCTGTGTTAATCATTTCTTTGTTAATACTCGTCCATATTGATTTTCAACACTCGTTTGTGTTAATCATTGCTTTGTCAATACTCGTCCGTATTGATTTTCAACACTCGTCCGTGTTAATCATTTCTTTGTCAATACTCATCCGTATTGATTTTCAATACTCGTCCGTGTTAATCTTTCTTTGTCAATACTCGTCCGTATTGATTTTCAACACTCGTCTGTGTTAATCATTTCTTTGTCAATACTCGTCCGTATTGATTTTCAACACTCGTTGTGTTAATCATTTCTTGTAATACTCGTCCATATTGATTTTCAACACTCGTTTGTGTTAATCATGCTTTGTCAATACTCGTCCGTATTGATTTTCAACACTCGTCCGTGTTAATCATTCCTTTGTCAATACTCATCCATATTGATTTTCAACACTAGTCCGTGTTAATCATTCCTTATCAATACTCGTCTATATTGATTTTCAACACTCGTCCGTGTTAATCATTTCTTTGTCAATACTCGTCCGTATTGATTTTCAGCACTTGTCCGTGTTAATCATTTCTTTGTCAATACTCGTCCGTATTGATTTTCAACACTCGTCCATGTTAATCATTTCTTTGTCAATACTCGTCCGTATTAATTTTCCAAAACTCTCGTCCGTGTTAATCATTCCTTTGTCAATACTCGTCCGTATTGATTTTCAACAACTCGGTCCGTGTTAATCATTTTTTTGTCAATACTCTATCCGTATTGATTTTTAATACTCGTCCGTGTTAATCACTTCTTTGTCAATACTCGTCCGCATTGATTTTCAACACTCGTCCGTGTTAATCATTTCTTTGTCAATACTCATCCGTATTGATTTTCAACACTCGTCTGTGTTAATCATTTCTTTGTTAATACTCGTCCATATTGATTTTCAACACTCGTTTTGTGTAATCATTGCTTTGTCAATACTCGTCCGTATTGATTTTCAACACTCGTCCGTGTTAATCATTTCTTTGTCAATACTCATCCGTATTGATTTTCAATACTCGTCCGTGTTAATCATTTCTTTGTCAATACTCGTCCGTATTGATTTTCAACACTCGTCTGTGTTAATCATTTCTTTGTCAATACTCGTCCGTATTGATTTTCAACACTCGTTTGTGTTAATCATTTCTTTGTTAATACTCGTCCATATTGATTTTCAACACTCGTTTGTGTTAATCATTGCTTTGTCAATACTCGTCCGTATTGATTTTCAACACTCGTCCGTGTTAATCATTCCTTTGTCAATACTCACGTATTGATTTTCAACACTCGTCCGTGTTAATCATTCCTTTGTCAATACTCGTCCGTATTGATTTTCAACACTCGTCCGTGTTAATCATTTCTTTGTCAATACTCGTCCGTATTGATTTTAACACTCGTCCGTGTTAATCATTTCTTTGTCAATACTCGTCCGTATTGATTTTCAACACTCGTC